>NW_023994484.1:77500-341693 GCF_015586225.1 Lucilia sericata
ATTGTGTTAGAATATTCATTTTAAAATGTTTTGTGGAATTGGTAATTATCTTTATCTATAACTTTTTAATGTGTGTAAATCCGGTAGCTTAGTAGTTAGTGTTTCAGTCTGGAAGAGGTAGGTTCGTTTCCTTAGGTGTATTTCTAAGGATTTGATGTAACATACATACATCCTCCATTTAAGGAGACTATGTAACTTTTCCATAACGTTTCCCGCAAAGGTTGTTTGAATAAAATTGGTTTAGAAGAAAATCCGTTAAATTGTTTAACAGAAAAATTACAAAAATAATGTATTTTTAAATAAATTACACATTTTGTTACATAAATATGTATGTATATTATTAACAAAAAATAAACAAGGAAATTTGTCAAAATTGTCCATTTTTTGCCACTCATTGCATTAAAAATGTAAATAAACAAGGTAAATAAACATTGCACACACACACCTACTCACACACATTTACTCTCCTCTTACTTAAAAAAGAAGAGTTTTGTTTACATTTAGCTTTAATTGAGAGCCCTTCAAATCTTCTTCTTCCTCTTTTTTTAGTTTTTACTTTATTTCTGAACAGTGCGGTTGTAAAAAGTGCATGTTAATTTAAAAAATTAATTAAATAATATTAAAATTAAAGAAATTAAAAATATTTTTGCTTTAAAATATAAATTAAATATTAAAGTTTATTTTTATGTAAAAATTGTTATAAGAATCATTAAAATTTTGTTAAAAATCTTATTTGAAAATTGTGCAAATTTTTTTTTTACAAATTAGCAAGCCGTTCGTTTATTTTTGATTCTCTGGTCATTCGTTATTTGGTTAGTTGCTGTGGTTGTTGTTATTGTTTGATGGAAATGCGCGGTTAGTGTGGTGTTGTTGTAAAAGTTATGATTAAATAAAGAAAGAAATCAAATAAGTTAAAGTAAAGATGGCGGTGATGTTGATAGTAAAGGAAGTTTTGTTTAGAAAAATAAAATTAGCTATAGAAATAAAATAAAATCAGTTTAAATTAAATAAAGTAGGTAATTGTTAATTTACCAAAAATTTTGAAAAATAAAGAAAAGGTTTAAATAAAAGAAAATAAAATTAAAGAGCAATTGCAAATTTAGAAAAAAATGAAAAAAAGAAAAATGAAATACCTAAAATGTGTGCATTTAATAAAAAAAATCTTGTTGTAAAGATCAAGAATATAAAGTTGGCAGTCAGTACTACATAAATGCAAGAAAAAGGTAAGTCATTTAAGCTAATTTTCTTAACCTATTCCATACCTGTATAAATTTTGATACAATAAGAATTCTTTTGCTAATTGGGGAGTTTTTTAAGGATTTACAGTTATTGCAAGATGATTTGTATAATCGTAAAATTTCAAGTAAAAAATTGTTAATTAACTTTTTGGTTATTTGCACTCAGAATTAGATTACATGGTGTCCTATTGTTGGCCAGATCTTCTACCTTATGGTTTAACGGTGACGTACATTGAAAAGCAGTTATCGTTGCCGTGTCAACTTTTGCGTAAGATAGCAGCTTTCTTTCCTTTTCAGCGTCATCTTACATGGCCGACGTACTCGTCTTCATAATAATTTGCTTTGTATCCCTTTGTATTCTGAGTGTAGATTCCTTTGAGAAAGGTATATTTGAAGATGAAAAACTATTTGTCTTATTGATTCTGTTCTCAGTGTTGAGAACATTAGGAGATTTGGTTCTTACTTATCTTTCGAAGTGTCCTTAGATTGAATCTATATCTTCTAGAGCATCTTCTTCATCGTCGGCCCCAGAAAGATGCTAGGCTGTCATTCACCTTTTCCAACTTTATCCTTGTTGGATTTTTGGTTGTTTTTTTCACCTGATATTACTTAGAGCTTCTAGCGAGTAAATCCTACTCTTTCACCTGTACATTTTTGACAATGACATGCTGTGTACTTGACTCACTGTAGGTTTTAGCACACTATTACAGGATGACGAAAATATATGATCCAAGAAGTCAATTAGGTTCCGCAGGGAACAAAAAAGTGCCAACTGTGGAAATCTAAGACGCGCTATGTAGGAAATTGGCAAAACTCCCTAGGAAAATATAACTTATCACAGACTTTTCTATTTCGTTATTTAAGCCGATTTTAGAATTTTGGTATAACAAGTAGGAAAGTATAGTCGGGCAAGGCCGACCATATAATACCCTACACCATGAGTATATTTGAAAAATTTTTATTTTTCACAAAGAAACTTTTATGTTGAATTTTACGTTAATTCCAAAGTATTTAAACAATTTATTGATAAAAAACAAATTTTCTAAATGAGGCTTTATATAGGAGCATAGGTCAAACATGGGCCGATCCTCATTAAATTTGGGAAAAGGATATATTTTTAAATAATAGTTGTATGGGGATACGTGTATGGGGGCTAGGTGGTAGGTACAGTTGTATGGGGACTAGGTGAAATAATGGACCGATTTAAACCATTTTCAATAGGCTTCGTCCTTGTGCCAAAAAACATGCTTGGTCCAAATTTCATCAAATTATCTTGAAAATTGCGGCCTGTACCTTGCGCACAAGGTTTACATGGACAGCCAGCCAGCCGCCAGACGGACGGATGGACATGTCTTAATCGACTCAAAATGTGATTCTGAGTCGATCGGTATACTTAAAGGTGGGTGTAGGACCAATATTTCCATCAGCACAAACGTATAATACCCTCCCCACTATAGTGGTGTAGGGTATACAAATTTATTGACTCAAGCGTTATTTGAGGATTTGCCGTCGATTCTATGTTTATTTATGAAAATTATGATCATAGATTTGTCTTTTTCTCAATTGGAGCATTATTTAAGATTCTAAGTCGGTTGTAATCGATCATTAATTGTTTATATTTTCTAAGTTTTTCATATAAAAATCCATTTTTCACAGACTTTGTTCATTTAAATCGTTTCTTTAAATTTGTGATCATTAGTTTATTTTATCTGTCTGTCACACATATTAAGAATTATAACTGTGTTACAATTGTATCTCCTAGACTAGAATTTACAGTGGAATTGATAATTGTCTCTTATAGATGATGTCTACCATTATTCGTAATTTTTGAACTGCCTCAACTAAAATTATTTAGGTCTGTTAGAGGAACTACTGGTTTACACTAGTTATAAATTTTTATTATGTACTTCATTAAAGTATGTACTTAAAAGTTTATGAATTAAAATTTTTTGGTTGATAAAAAAGTTTTTAGAATTTCCCCACCATTTAAGTTCTGGTTTTTTGGCAATTTATTTTTTTCCTAAAAAAGCTAATCGCACACAATCGAATTTAAGTATAAAACATAGATAATAATAAACCAATAGTAATGGCGATTAGGGGTATTATAACAATATCAACTAAATAATCATCGTTATCGATTAACACTAAGATTTTCCACTATGAATGTAATACATATGTTTAATATAAATAGCTCCTACAATTTTCACTTTCAATTAGTTTGAGTTTGTTCAGTAACACAACATGAAGTTCTTAGTAGTTTTCGCAGTTTTGGTGGCTTGCGCCCATGCTGGTAGCCTATCGAATATTGCCCAAAAACTAATACCCAGTTTTGCTAGTGATTTTGTTATCAAGGGTCATGAAGCAGTACCTCATTCAGCACCGTATATTGTTTCATTAAGAAATAATATCAATCTTGGTCACAATTGCGGTGGTACTATCATTGCTAAAGATTGGATTTTGACTGCTGCCCATTGCATTAGTAATCCTGTTGGCATGGCTGTTGTTGCTGGTTTACACGAACGCACAAATCTTGATGAGAAGACACAAACTCGTATTGTCGATTGGGGAAAGGTTCATGAAAAATACAATAATGGTGTTGGTCCTTATGATATTGCCATTTTGCATCTCTCTGAACCCTTAGAATATAACCAATACGTTCAACCTGCTGCATTGCCTGCCGTTGAAGAAATTCACTCTGGTGAGATTCATTTATATGGTTGGGGACAGCCTAAAGCTTACATCTTAAGTGGCGCCAAGCTTTTGCAAACTGTTGAAACTCAAATTCTTGAATATGATGCCTGCAAAGCTACTCTACCTGAAGATGCTCCCATCGATGAAAGCAATATTTGCTCCGACTCTTTGAAAACTAGTATTTCCGCTTGTAATGGTGATTCCGGTGGCCCTTTGGTCATTGAACGTGAAGGTGCTCCCTCTGAATTAGTCGGTATTGTTTCCTGGGGCTATATTCCTTGTGGTTTAGCTAAATTACCTTCCATCTATACACGTGTCTCTGCTTATATTGACTGGATTGCTAAAATCCAAAATGCCTATTATGTTTTGTATTAAATATTTATCCGTTAGATAAAGAAATTATGAAACAAAGGAAAAATTAAATGTGAGCATTTTTTATTGTATTTAATCCTCTAAGTAGTTTTAACTATAGACAGGGTTATATGTCTAACAGTAGATCAGACTGTAGTCAATCTATAGTATTGACTATGGAGCAGTCTATAGTCATGACTATAAAGCAGTCTATAGTCTTATCCATAAAACAGTTTATAGATTTGACTACAGCCCAGTCTATATACTTGACTACAGAGCAGTCTATAGTTTTGACTATAGAGCTGTCTATAGTTTTGACTATAGAGCATTCTATAGTCTTGACTATAGAGCAGTCCATAGTCTTGACTATAGAGCAGTATATAGTCTTGACTATAGAGCAGTCTATAGTCTTGACTATAGAGCAGTCTATAGTCTTGACTAAAGAGCAGTCTATAGTCTTGACTATAGAGCAGTCTATAGTCTTGACTATAGAGCAGTCTATAGTCTTGACTATAGAGCAGTCTATAGTCTTGACTATAGAGCAGTCTATAGTCTTGACTATAGAGCAGTCTATAGTCTTGACTATAGAGCGTTGTGAGCATTCTATAGTCTTGACTATAGAGCAGTCCATAGTCTTGACTATAGAGCAGTTTATAGATATATAGACTGCTGTACAGTCAAGACTAGTACAGCAGTCTATAGTCTTGACTATAGAGCAGTCTATACTGTAGAGCAGTCTATAGTCTTGACTGTAGAGCAGTCTATAGTCTTGACTATAGAGCAGTCTATAGTCTTGACTATAGAGCAGTCTATAGAGAACTCTATAGTCTTGACTATAGAGCAGTATATAGTCTTGACTATAGAGCATTCTATAGTCTTGACTATAGAGCAGTCCATTCTATAGTCCTGACTATACCCCAGTCTGTATTCTTGAATATTTATTATGATTCATTAATTAAACAAATTATAGTTTCTCGGATTTCAATAATTTTTATTGTTTTAAACTAATACCACGGAAACATTTCATTTAAAAGATTTATGAACTACTTTTTACCAAATCTATAAGTATAACCAACACCACCACGATATTCTGGACGGCTGTTGCCATAGGGTCCGCCTAAATGTTGCGAATAACCAACGGAGGCATCAACTGAATGACGTTTATTTTGACTTTCCCAAACCTTTTGACTAGCATCTAAGCTTACATCAAAGCCTTGTTTACGGGAGCCGCCACCACCGCCGCTCAATTGGGGCAGCTAAAATATTTTTTGTTAATTCATCATTTTGTAAAAATGTTTAGGTTTTTAAAACTTACATTTTTCGGTTCTGGTGGAGGTAATTTCAACTTAAAGTCGTTGTCCTTTGCAGCTACCATGGCCGCCATATAGACAGCGCAAATTACTAATAAATAAACGAATTTCATTTTATACTTTGACTTTAGTTAACTTTGTTAAACAATCTAGGAATGATGTCGATTTTTGAATTATCTGATTCTTTTATACGTTTTATTGGACTCTGTTTCGTAAGAGGGGATTTACTTTGTAGAAAAAAGTACTTCTTAAATTAGCTAAACCATAATATGACTAAATTGTATATAGTCATGCCAATTGTTTTATTTTTTCTATATAAATATTTACTTTCTTATTATAAAGTAAGTACTTTTTATGATATAATACTATATTTACTTATAAATGTGGTATTTATTATTTTTAAATTGGGGTTTTATAAATTTTGCACTATTTAACAGAAGTATGAAACTTTTAATATATTTTTGTTCGTTTGAAAGTTGTTAAATTTTGATATAATGACAATATTCGATTGGATTTTATAGGACCTAATTAAAAAATATAACATTTAAATTAAACTGTGTAGATTTTAAGGTTTTAATTCAGAAATATCACCTTCATTGTTCTCATGAATGGGAACAGTTGGACCCAATAAATTTGGTCGTAATTGTTTGCGAATTATTCGAACCACTTATAGTTCGGCTACACAGAAGGCTCTAAGCTTGGAAATAGAACGGGAAAGGCGATCTACTCAGAAACCGAGATAAATTACTATATTCTACAACAGAAGTCCTTGTTAATAAGTATGTGTAAAATGAACACAAAGAGGTATAAGGCATTATTATCCTATAAAGTTAGATCCACGATCGTTCTACTTGAGATAATAGGCAACTAAAAAGGGAGCTTGGGGAAACGAGAGCGTTTTTAAAGGTATCACATGAAGTGAGTAAGCCAAACGAAAGGAGAATCTAAGTTGTCCTCTGTGGGAACAATTCCTGGGTTAGTTTGAAGATATGAACATTTTTTCACATGGACAATGCGACAGTTTCAACGTATAATAGTATTTTAAGGACCAAAATTACCAGTGAACTTCTCATAGGTCTAAGGACGGTTTTTATGGTTCTCTTTAAGAGAAGAAATTATATTTAAGTTTTGACTATAAAAACTTATGAGAATGAGTTTTAAATAATATAAAAACCAGAATGAGATTTACAAAAAAGACGGTGACAAAATTAATTGCTAACATCCCAAAGACCTTCAACATAGGTAAATCTATCTATATCTATATATATAAAAATGAATGTGTGTTTGTTTGTATGTTTGTATGTTTGAACGTTATAGACTACTAAACGGCTGAACCGATTTTCTTGAAATTTTCACAGCATATTCCTGCATGTCTGGAATAGGTAATAGGCTACTTTTTATTTCGAAATTTCAAGTGGGCGATGAGCCACGCCCACATTAAGAAAATATAAAATCCGTATATTTTAGATAATATAACAGTTAGAGTCCTCAAATTTTGTCGGAGCCACTTTAGTGTCAATATGATCATTTAGGACAAAAAGTAGGCGGACTAGCATTAGGGGGCGTGGTACCTCCCATATAAATTAAATACAAAAATTCGTTTATCTGGGAAACTAATAGAACTAAATTCTTAAAATTTAGCACGAAGAACTTTAACATCCATATAAACATTTTGGGTAATAAATTGGCGGACTACCCATGAGGGGAGCGGCACCTCCCATATTAATTAAATACAAAAATTCGTTTATCTGGGAAACTAATAGAACTAAATTCTTAAAATTTTGCACAAAGAACTTTAACATCCATATAAACATTTTGGGTAAAAAATTGGCGGACTACCCATGAGGGGAGCGGCACCTCCCATATTAATTAAAAACAAAAATTCGTTTGTCTGGGAAACTAATGGAACTAAATTCTTAAAATTTTGCACGAAGAACTTTAATATTCATCTGAACATTTTTAAGGAAAAAAGAGCGGACTTTCATCTGGGGGGCTTGGAGCCCCCATATGAATAAAATAGAAAAATTCGTATATCTGAGAAACAATTAGAGCTAGAATCATTAAATTTTACTTGAAGAACTTTGACATTCACCTGAACATTTAGAATATAACGGGCGGACTTCCAATGGGTTACTTGGTACCTCCCATATGAATTAAATACAAAATTTCGTTTAACTGGGAAACTAATAGAACTAGATTCTTCAAATTTTGAACAAATTATATTAATAATCATCTGAATATTTTGGAGGAAAAAGGGCGGACTTTCATCCGGGGGGCTTGAAGCCCCCACATGAATTAAATTCGTATATCTGAGAAACTATTAGAGCTAGAATCTTAAAATTTTACATGAAGAACTTTGACATTCATGTGAACATTTAGAGAATAACGGGCGGACTTTCAATGGGGGGCTTGGCACCACATATATGAATTAAATACAAAATTTCGTGCATCTTGGAAACTCTTATATTATTCAAATTTTTTGTAGATAGATAGAAATTGGCGATAGATAGAAACTGGCGAACTTGCAATAATTTGCTTGACATCTTTTATATGTAACATATAATAAATCTGGTATTTATTTATACATATTCCTTTTAGGGTAGCAAAGCACACTGGGTATAGCTAGTACATATATAAAAATGAATGTGTGCTTGTTTGTATGTTTGAACGTTATAGACTACTAAACGGCTGAACCGATTTTATTAAAATTTTCACAGCGTATTTCTGTATGTCTGGAATAGGTAATAGGCTACTTTATATTTTGAAATTCCAATTGGGCAAGGAGCCACGCCCATATTAAGAAAATATTAAATCCGTATATTTTAGATAATATAACAGTTAGAGTCCTCAAATTTTGTCAGAGCAACATTAGTGTCAATATAATTATTTAGGACAAAAAGTAGGCGTACGAGCATTAGGGAGCGTGGCACCTCCCATATAAATTAAATACAGAAATACGTTTATCTTGAAAACTATTACAGTTAGAATCTTCAAATTTTGCACAAATAACTTTAACATCCATCTAAACATTTTGGGTAATAAATTGGCGGACTACCCATGAGGGGAGCGGCACCTCCCATATTAATTAAATACAAAAATTCGTTTATCTGGAAAACTAATGGAACTAAATTCTTCAAATTTTGCACAAAGAACTTAAATATTCATCTGAACATTTTGGAGGAAAAAAGCGGACTTTCATCTGGGGGGTCTTGAAGCCCCCATATGAATCAAATAGAAAAATTCGTATATCTGAGAAACTATTAGAGCTAGAATCTTCAAATTTTATATGAAGAACTTTGAAATTCATGTGAACATTTAAAGCATATCGGGCGGACTTTCAATGGGGAACTTGGCACCTCCCATATGCATTAAATATAAAATTTCGTGTGGGGGCTTCAAGCTCAAATAGAAAAATTCGTATATCTGAGAAACTATTAGAGCTAGAATCTTCAAATTTTACATGAAGAATTTTGAAATTCATTATTTAGAGCATAACGGGCGGACTTTCAATGGATGGCTTGGCACTACATATATGAATTAAATACAAAATTTCGTGCATCTTGGAAACTCTTATATTATTAAAATTTTTTATAGATAGATAGAAATTGGCGAACTTGAAATAATTTGCTTGACATCTCTCATATGTAACATATTATATATCTGGAAAACTATTGTAGTTAGAATCTTCAAAATCGTTAAGTGGGATTTTTATTTATACATATTGCTTTTAGGATAGCAAACCACACTGGGTATAGCTAGTTTTAAATAAAATTTAGCGTACAACTTTGGCGATTATGGCTTTTGACATTTATTATTGATACGCCATTGATAAACGTCACTACTTTTCGTACTACGACACATTATCTACAATTTGTACCTAACGAGTACAATGTCCGATTTAATTTATTTCCAAGAAAACCAAATACCGAAAAACCAGAAAATTGGCATTTGGGAAATCCTTACAGTTTTATCAGTCTAATAAATTTATAATTAACAACATTTTAAGTATTTTATTCAAGTACTTAATAAGCATTAATAAATTAATTTTTTACAGTACAGTGAATAGCTGTACTCCTAGATATTTCTGATATTATTTATAATCTTCATTATAGATTGAGGATTGTAATTGGAGTTAATCTAAATTAAAGTAAAAATATCTAGATGATGTACAGATATTATTTTTCCTATATTAACCCAAAGCAAAATCAGGGGGGTCACAATGTTTTTATTTTTGGTTTAGAATCGAGTTAAAGAGAAATCGCTTAACGGGATTTGTAAAAATCAGTCACGATTGAACTTCCTAGTAGATTTTATAGTTAGTTCTTCCCTTCACATTATACAAACGAATAAAACTCAATATATTTATATTAAATCAATGATAATTTTCAAGCAAATCTATTTATTTATTATATGGAAACTACCCATTACAAAGTAATTATTTCTGTTATAATACATTTTATGAATTACTTTTTACCAAATTTATAAGTATAACCAACACCACCACGATAATCTGGACGACTATTGCCATAAGGTCCTCCCAAATGTTGAGAATAGCCAACGGAGGCATCAACAGAATGACGTTTATTTTGACTTTCCCAAACCTTTTTACTGGCATCCAAGCTAACATCAAAGCCTTGCTTACGGGAACCACCACCGCCTCCACTAAGTTGGGGCAACTAA
Organism: Lucilia sericata; assembly: GCF_015586225.1. NCBI lineage: Eukaryota > Metazoa > Arthropoda > Insecta > Diptera > Calliphoridae > Lucilia > Lucilia sericata. The sequence continues at coordinate 87,771 of NW_023994484.1, forward strand.
AATAAAGTTTTCAAATAATTAGTATACGTAACCTGATGGCGAAGAGTTTACGATTATCAGACTTACAGTTTTTGGTGTTGGTGGAGGCAAGTTTAACTTTAAGATAAAAGAAAAATTAAGAAAATATTAATATTAAATTTATTTAAACGACGTTTGTAACCTTTTACCTTTAACTTGTTGTCCTTTTTCTGAGCTGCTGCCAAGGCAGTCATATAGACAACACAAATTGCCAACAAATAAACGAATTTCATTTTCTTTTAGTTTAGTTCAATAAACAATCTTGAAATGATATCGATCTAGGAACTGTTTGATTCTTTTATACGTTTTATTGAGCTTTGTTAAGAAGTAGGGGATTTACTTATAAGAAAAAAGAACACTTCTTAATTTAACTTAACTATAATATGACTTCGTAGTGTGTACTTTTAGCCTTTTTCTTAAAAATATTTTCTTTATGAAGGTACTTTTTATGTAGCAATTATAAACAGATGAGCTGAGTTAGTAGTAATGTTCTTAATTTAGAGTTTTACAGAGACACGGCTGCTAAAGAACTATTTACTTTGAAAGTGACCTAAGTCTGTTTTGGTCTATGGAGAATTAATCACCAAATATATATAAAATTTTTAATGCAAAACATAATAAGTATTTTGGATTTTGACAATCCAGTCTATGTAGGCAGAAACACGGGTATAAATGGAAGGTAATTTGGCCAAACCGCAGGGAATGTAACCCCAGGAAACAATACCAACCAATTCCGAGGGAGCATTCTCCTGTTCAATGACCAAAGGACCACCAGAATCACCATTACAAGCAGAAATACTTGTTTGTAAAGAGTCAGAGCACAAATTGGTCTCATGAATGTAAAGCCTCCCTGCAGGCATTGAATTCAAGAATTTGAGTTTCAACAGTTTGCAAAGTCTTGGCGCCAGTTAAAATGTAAGCTTTAGGTTGTCCCCAACCATATAAATGGATTTCACCAGAGTGAATTTCTTCAGCGGCAGGCAATGAAGCAGGTTGAACGTAAGAATTGTATTCCAAAGGTTCCGACAGATCTAATATGGCAATATCATAAGGCCCAACACCACCAGTGTATTTCTCATGTACCTTTCCCCAATCGACTATACGAGATTGAGATTTTTCATCAAGATTTGTGCGTACGTGTAAACCCAGCAACAACTGCCATGCCAACAGGATTACTAATGCAATGGGCTGCAGTCAGAATCCAATCCTTAGCAATGATAGTACCACCACAACTGTGTGAATTATTGGCAGTTTTTCTCAACGAAACAATATAGGGAGCGGAATGTGGCACAGCATCATGACCCTTAATGACAAAGTCACTGGCAAAATTAGGAATAAGTTTCTCGGCAATAGTCGAAACGCTACCAGCATGGGCGCAAACCACTAAAACTGCAAGAACTACTAAGAACTTCATGTTGTTTTACTTAACAAACTCGAACTAATTGAAAGTGAAAAATGCTAAATGTTATATTTATGTTAAAACTAATATTGGTAAAGACAAAATCTCAGAGTCGATCGATTGCGATATTGGACATGATTTACAACCGATTATCGCTTTTAAAATTTAAATACATATTAGTTGTACTGTTCCATATTATTTATCAAATATTGTACTTAAAGAGTACAATCGATCGTGTGCGATAAGCTTTAATAATGAATGCAGAAAACCCCGAACTTTGATAATTGGGAATTTCTCATGGTTATTATCAATTTTAAGAATTTATAATTAATTAAATTTTAATTATTTAATTGAAGTACTTAACCAGCTTTAATAAACAGAATTTGGAAATCATTCATCTAATTTCCCAAAGAAAACTCTTTGGAAAACAAGAATTTTTATAAGAAAATAGCGGTCACTGCGTATTTAGAGCCTTGCTAGGTGATTGGGTCGGTAACGCATAGAAGAACTATAAAATTTACAGCATATCTTATGCAATTGCACTAGAGTTCTGAGTCTGAGGCAGAAATGGCTAGATTCCTCGATACTAGGTAGGTAGTTTTCTAGGTTTTATCGGGAGAGTTTATGTATGGCTATAGAGATTTCCTTTCCAAGACTAATTTTATTTTAAACTTTTTATTTGGATGTGAATTCAATTGTTCTCATTTCACTTTTAAGCTCTTCTAAAGTCCTTCTTAGGGCGGGTTTCTTACTACTCAGTTGAACTAGGCTTAACTTGCTGTTAGATTAAACTCGGAACACATTTAGGCCGACTTTAATCGATGATTGTGTTTTTCAGCTATGGATTTAAGTTCAGTTAACTTTGTTAGTATTGCCAACTTTTCACTCAAAAACATAAACAATGAACAGCTGTTTTTTGCAAATAATACTTTTGTAAAATGAAAAATTTTGGAAAATTGTTAAATAAACATTTAAAACAATAATAAATAAAACAAAACAAATCAGAAAATTGCAATTTACTTAAAATATTAAGTTTTTGTTCTTCCGATATCATTGTTTTATTGTTTTTGTTAATTGTGTCTTCTCACTTATAACTTAAGTTTAATTGGCCAATAACACTCAGTTAAACTAAGATAATAAGTAACGTTACTGTTTACTGAAAAAACATAACCTAGTTGAACCACTTTAAGATTATAGTTAATATAGGTTCTAATCTGATCAAAGATGCTTATTTAAAACTTATCAGGGTGCTTGGAAAATGTTTATAAATTAAACACAATTTTTTTTAATAATCAAAGAAAAAATTTTAATAAATAATTTTTATATAAATAATTATGGGGAGGAACAGTCTTAATACTTATAGTACACACTTTTAAATTACTATTTGCCAAATTTATAAGTATAACCCACACCACCACGATAAGAAGGACGACTACTGCCATATTGTCCGCCCAAATGTTGAGAATAACCGACCGTGGCATCAACAGAATGACGTTTATTTTGACTTTCCCAAACCTTTTGACGAGCATCTAAACTAACATCAAAGCCTTGTTTACGGGAGCCGCCACCGCCGCCGCTCAACTGGGGCAACTAAATTGAAAGTTTTGAATTAATTAAAATATATTGATTGATTAAGAAAAAATATTAAACTTACATTTTTGGGTTCTGGAGGAGGCAAGTTAAACTTTAAAGATTTTTAGAAAAAAATAATAAAATTTTATTTAAAAAGTATTAAAAAATATATAGAAAATTTTATGATTTACCTTTTTCTGAGCCGATGCCATGGCGGCCATGTATAAAACGCAAATGGCCAATAAATAAACGAATTTCATTTTGCTTTAGATTTGCTTAGTTTAACAAGTAATTACGTACTGATGCTGCTTGATGATTTCTCTCTGTCTTTTATATGTTTTGTTTTTTGTTTTTTTTTTTTTTTTAATATAAATATTTTTATTTAAAGGGGGATTTACTTTTAGCAGAAATTACTTATCTCGTATTTTATTTAGTTTAATCATAATCTGATTAATATTTTTTTATACTTATGTTGGTTTCTTATGTTATTTATAAAGGAAGGAACTTAATTAATAAGAAATTAGCTAATAAGAAATTAGCTTTAACATTTAAATAATAATTTAATAATTAACAAGTAAGAGTGTTATATTCGGCTATGCCGAATCTTATATACCCACCATCAAACCTCGTTTGACTCGAATGAAACTTACTTATGTCGAATTTCATCTATATATTCGTATTTTTAGGCCAGTTATAAGCGTTAAAGTAATTTTCTGAAGGGGACTTTATATAGTGGGGTAGGGTCAATTATGGGTCGATCCTCATAAAATTTGGTAGACAGAATTTGGTTCGTTCCATTAATGAGCGTTGCAGTAATTTTCTGAAGGAGACCTTATATGGGGGGTAGGGTCAATCATGGACCGATCAACATAACATTTTTTAGATAGATTTTGACTCGTATGAAACTTACTTATGTCGAATTTCATCTATATACTAGTATTTTTAAGCCAGTTATGAGCGTTAAAGTCATTTTCTGGAGGACCTTATATGGGGCAAGGTCTATTATGGACCGATCCTCATAGCATAGTGATTTTGGATCACAAGAAACTTACTTATGTCGAATTTCATTGTTATATTCGTATTTTTAAACAAGTTATGGCTGTTAAAGCTGCTTTTCGAGGGGCCACTTGTTTGGGGGCTATCCGAAAACGTGGACCGATATTGTCCATTTTCAATACCAAACAAACCTTACCAATAAGAAATATTTATGTGAAATTTCAACCCTCTAGCTCTTTCCATTCGGACTCTATCGTGCTTTCAACAGACAGACAGACAGACGGACGGACAGACATGGCTAGATCGTCTTAGAATTTAATGAGGACCCAGAATATATATACTTTTGTGGGTTTATGACCAATATTTCGATGAGTTACAAACGGAATGACAAAATCAATATACCTCCCATCTTTTTTGATGGTGGGTATAAAAAATTTACCAAAATACTAAATTTTTACTTTAAATTCATTTTTCTCGATTTTCTATTGAGGCAAAGCCAGTACCATTGCTGAAGCAAAAAAATAGTAATAAATACAATAAAGTCATATTATTTTAAAAATTTAGTTTAGTTGAGGTAATCATTTTAAACTAAAACTGCTAGAACAAATGCCTTTTACTTTTATAGGAAAACTTAAGGTAATTTTTTCAGGGAAGGGGATTTACTTGCTGTGGGAATAACACTATCTCTTTTTAAAATGTGCGCTTCTTTTGTTTTAAATTTGTATATATTTTTAATATACCTAAAAAATATTAAATATTTCCTGATTAATATATATAAAGGCGGGGTTATTAAACAAAATAAAACTTTTGTTTTTCTTAAAAAAATTACTTTGTTCAGTAGAAATATCAATAATCTGAACCCTAGTCTAGTCTTAAGTTTGGACTATAGTATAATATATGAACTATAATTTGACCTTGATTCTAATCTATAGTCTGGATCTGTAGTTTGGAATATTAGCCAGTTTAAAGTATGGACTATTGTCTAGTATATAGCCTGGACTATAGAATAGTTTGGACTATAGTATATATCTTATAGACTGGCCTATAGTCTTGACTAGTATTGTCTATAATCTTGACTATTGTCTGGACACTAGCCTAGTCTATTGTCTGGGCTATAGTCCAGTCTATAGTCTGAGCTATAAAATAGTCCATAGTCTGAGCTATAGTCTAAACTATAAGTTCGTTTTATATGTTTATGGTTTAAACTTATAGACAAGACTATAGTGGACTATAGTCTACTCTATAACCTGGACTAATGTTTAGTCTATAGTCAGGACTATAGTCTAGTCTAAAGTCTGGGCTATAGTCCAGTCTAAATCTGATCTATAATATAATCTAGACTATAGTCTAGTCTATAGTCTGAGCTATAACATAGTCTACAGTCTGGAATACAGTCTAATCTATAGTCTGGACTACAGTCTAATCTATAGTCTGGACTACAGTCTAATCTATAGTCTGGACTACAGTCTAGTCTATAGTCTGGACTACAGTCTAGTCTATAGTCTAGTCTATAGTCCAGACAGCAGTCTAGTCTATAGTCTAGACAGCAGTCTAGTCTATAGTCTAGACAGCAGTCTAGTCTATAGTCTGGATTATATTCTAGTTTATTGTCTGGACTATATCCTAGTCTATATAGATATATGTACTACATATGTCTAGACTACAGCCTAGTCTATAGCCTAGACTACAGCCTAGTCTATAGCCTAGACAACAGTCTAGTCTATAGTCTAGACTACAGTCTAGTCTAGTCTAGACTACAGTCTAGTCTAGTCTAGACTACAGTCTAGTCTATAGTCTAGACTACAGTCTAGTCTAGTCTAGTCTAGTCTAGACAGTCTAGTCTATAGTCTATAGTCTAGACTACAGTCTAGTCTAGTCTAGACAGTCTAGTCTATAGTCTAGACTACAGTCTATAGTCTGGACTACAATCTAGTCTATAGTCTGGACTACAGTCTAGTCTATAGTCTAGACTACAGTCTAGTCTATAGTCTAGACTACAGTCTAGTCTATAGTCTGGACTACGGTGTAGTCTATAGTCTACACTACAGTCTAGTCTATAGTCTGGACTACAGTCTAGTCTGGACTAAAGTCTAGTCTATAGTCTGGACTACAATCTAGTCTATAGTCTGGACTACAGTCTAGTCTATAGTCTGGACTACAGTCTAGTCTATAGTCTGGACTACAGTCTAGTCTGTAGTCTGGACTACAGTCTAGTCTATAGTCTGGACTACAGTCTAGTCTATAGTCTGGACTACAGTCTAGTCTATAGTCTGGACTACAGTCTAGTCTATAGTCTAGACTACAGTCTAGTCTATAGTCTAGACTACAGTCTAGTCTATAGTCTGGACTACGGTCTAGTCTATAGTCTAGACTACAGTCTAGTCTATAGTCTGGACTACAGTCTAGTCTATAGTCTGGACTACGGTCTAGTCTATAGTCTAGACTACAGTCTAGTCTATAGTCTGGACTACAGTCTAGTCTATAGTCTGGACTACAGTCTAGTCTGGACTAAAGTCTAGTCTATAGTCTGGACTACAATCTAGTCTATAGTCTGGACTACAGTCTAGTCTAAAGTCTGGACTACAGTCTAGTCTATAGTCTGGACTACAGTCTAGTCTATAGTCTGGACTACAGTCTAGTCTATAGTCTGGACTACAGTCTAGTCTGTAGTCTGGACTACAGTCTAGTCTATAGTCTGGACTACAGTCTAGTTTATAATCTGGACTACAATCTAGTCTATAGTCTGCCTACTGTCTAAATTGTAGTATTAAATGTGCTTTATTGTCTGGATTATTGTATAATTTGGACATAGTCTGGACTATAGTCTAGTCTATAGTTTAAACTACAGTTTTCATTTTAATTATAATAATTTAATTATTATGATTTATTTAATTATTTGCTATGTACATCTTAAATTCTAATTACACTAAAAATTAATTACTATTTCTTTAAAAACATTTGCAACATTAGCCTTTAAATCTATAAGTATAACCAACACCAACGCGATAGTTCTTAAGATTATCTATCGGTTTGGGTTCACCCCAATTTCTTGAATAACCACCAGTACCATCGATTGAATGACGTTGATTGGGACTTTGCCAGATTTGTTGACGGACATCAAAGTTAACATTACCCTGCTTAAAAGAACCATTACCAATTGTGGTAATTTGAGGCAACTGAAATAAAAGAAAATTTGAGTATATATTTATAAAAAAAAAATATCACTAGTAACTTACCTTTTTATTATCAGGTTGATATTGAGGCTTAGCTAGTGTCATACTTAAGGCACAAAGTAGTAACAAACAGAGGAATTTCATCGTTTTCGAAAGTTAAGCTTGGGTTTAGAAATAATTTGCCAATGAGGTACTGAAAGAAATTACAGATACTTTTATATGAATTTTCTAGTATTTGATATTTTTGGGGGGTTTACTGTTATCACTTTTGCTAAATCCAAAAAACATTATCTGCTACAAAATATATGTACCTATGTACATATGTTTCTTTTCTATATTTAAATATTAGCTACTAAATAATATTCTTCTTTAAGCGGGGATTTTTTGAAAAAATTATAAAGATTTCAAAAAGTCCATATGTTATGATTGATTTTTTTAAATTGATATATTGTTAATATTTAACAGACGTTCATTTGATTACAATATAGGGTTTTTAGTTTCCCGACATTTGTAAATTTATTTAAAAATTTCTATGCACATAAATATGTTGTATTAAAATTGACAATAATTTATCGAAAATTTCTACAAAAGTGAAATTTTTGACAATTTTTTAATTTATCGAAATTTTCCATAAAAAAAATTTGTCGGAATAAAAAGAAAATTTGTCGGAAATTTTCCAAAAAAAGATAATTTATCGGAAATTTTCCAAAAAAAGATAATTTATCGGAAATTTTCTATAAAAAGAAAATTTATCGGAAATTTTCTATAAAGATAAAATTTACAGGAAATTTTCTATAAAAGAAAATTTATCGGAAATTTTCTATAAAAGAAAATTTATCGGGAATTTTCCATAAAAAGAAAATTTGTGTAAAATTTTCCATAAAAAGAAAATTTGTGTAAAATTTTCCATAAAAAGAAAATTTGTGTAAAATTTTGTATCAAAAGAATCTTGGTAGAAAATTTTCTGTAAAAAATAAAATTTTTCGAAAAGCTTCTATAAAAGAAAATTTATCGAAAAGCTTCTATAAAAGAAAATTTATCGAATAGCTTCTATAAAAGAAAATTTATCGAAAAGATTCTATATAAGAAAATTTAACGAAAATTTTCTATAAAAATAAAATTTATCGAAAATTTTCTATAAAAAGAAAATTTATAGAAAAATTTCTATAAAAAGAAAATTTATTGAAAAATTTCTATAAAAAGAAAATTTATCGAAAATTTTATATAAAAAGAAAATTTATCGAAAATTTTATATAAAAAGTAAATATACCAAAAATTTTATATAAAAAGAAAATATACCGAAAATTTTATATAAAAAGAAAATATACCGAAAATTTTCTATAAAAAGAAAATATACCGAAAATTTTCTATAAAAAGAAAATATACCGAAAATTTTCTATAAAAAGAAAATATACCGAAAATTTTCTATGAAAAGAAAATTTACCGAAAATTTTCTATAAAAAGAAAATTTATCGAAAATTTTCTATAAAAGGAAAATTTATCGAAAATTTTCTATAAATGGAAAATTTATCGAAAATTTTCTATAAATGGAAAATTTATCGAAAATTTTCTATTTATTCTATTTATTTCTATAAATATATAGAAAATTTTCGATAAATTCTATTTTATATAGAAAATTTTCGATAAGTTCTATTTTATATATATTTTATTTATATAAAATTTTCGATAAATTTTCCATTTATAGAAAATTTTCGATAAATTTTCTATAAAAAAGAGAACTTATCGAAAATTTTCTATTAAAAAGAGAACTTATCGAAAATTTTCTATATAAAATAGAACTTATCGAAAATTTTCTATATAAAATAGAACTTATCGAAAATTTTCTATATAAAATAGAACTTATTGAAAATTTTCTATATAAAATAGAACTTATCGAAAATTTTCTATATAAAATAGAACTTATCGAAAATTTTCTATAAAAAAGAGAACTTATTGAAAATTTTCTATAAAAAAGAGATTTATCGAAAATTTTCTATAAAAAAGAGAATTTATCGAAAATTTTCTATAAAAAAGAGAATTTATCGAAAATTTTCTATGAAAAAGAGAATTTATCGAAAATTTTCTATGAAAAAGAGAATTTATCGAAAATTTTCTATGAAAAAGAGAATTTATCGAAAATTTTCTATGAAAAAGAGAATTTATCGAAAATTTTCTATGAAAAAGAGAATTTATCGAAAATTTTCTACGAAAAAGAGAATTTATCGAAAATTTTCTATGAAAAAGAGAATTTATCGAAAATTTTCTATAAAAAGAGAATTTATCGAAAATTTTCTATAAAAAGAGAATTTATCGAAAATTTTCTATAAAAAGAGAATTTATCGAAAATTTTCTATAAAAAGAGAATTTATCGAAAATTTTCTATAAAAAAGGAGAATTTATCGAAAATTTTCTATAAAAAAGGAGAATTTATCGAAAATTTTCTATAAAAAAGGAGAATTTATCGAAAATTTTCTATAAAAAAGGAGAATTTATCGAAAATTTTCTATAAAAAAGGAGAATTTATCGAAAATTTTCTATAAAAAAGGAGAATTTATCGAAAATTTTCTATAAAAAGAGAATTTATCGAAAATTTTCTATAAAAAGAGAATTTATCGAAAATTTTCTATAAAAAGAACATTTATCTAAAATTTTCTATAAAAAGAATATTTATCGAAAATTTTCTATAAAAAGAACATTTATCGAACATTTTCTATAAAAAGAACATTTATCGATACGTTTATATAACTTGGAAATTAATCAAAAATTTTATAAATCGATAATAGATCTAGAATGTACTTAGGTTCCACAGTCTGGACTATAATCTAGTCTAAAGTCTGAACTTTTGTCTAAAGGGTCTATAGTCTGGACTATAGACTAGTCAATAGTGAAGAATATAGATTATTCTATTATACGGATTTAGTTTAGTATATAGTTTGCATTCTAGAGTAATCTATAGTCTAGTCTAATGTCTGAACTATAGTCCAGTTTGTTATTGATATTTTGAAATTCTTTTCTATGAAAGCCTAAGATTGAATTTTTATATACATATATACAAACTCAATGCTGGAAAATCCAATTTTGTTGATTGAGGGACAAGTTTACTTCAGATACGATTATATGAGGCCTATGATTAAAATCACTTCTTAAACCGCAATGGTAATCAGTGTCTCAATTTTAGAAGAATTGAAACAAAAACGCAAAACTCTTTTTTTTTTTAATTTGAAGAATAGATTTAAAATAGATCAGCAACGGAATTTGAAAGATTAAACTTAAAAAATGGTTATAATTTTCAATATTTTATTTATTCATAATTTCTACATTAAATACGTTTCCTTAAATCAATAAAAATTACACCTCTTTCGGAATCTACCATCTATAAGTGTAAATGCCACCTACACGACGATCTGCTGGACTATTGCCATAGGGACCACCCAAATGCTGTGAGTAGCCACCAGTTACATCAAACGAATGTCTGCCATTATCACTTTCCCAAACATTTTTGCGAACATTGGCAGTAAAGTCATAACCATCCTTTTGATTACCACCTCCCGCTGCAAAGATTTTGGGATCCTATGATATAAAGAAAACAAATTTTGAAGGCTGTAAGATCATTGAAGTTTTAAAAATAACTCACCTTCCATTCTTGTACTTGGGGATAAGCAAACACGGCGCTCAAGGCAAAAATTACTAAAAGGCAAATAATTTTCATGTTGTTAATTTGTTTTTGCTGCTTTAGGAATATATTTAATTTAAAGTCTAAATTGCAATGATAACACTTAGAATGAAAGTCAGACTTTTATACTTAGATTTTTTGCTAATCTTTTAGAGAAATTTTCTTATCAGTTAAGATTTTTAAGGTGATTTTCTTTTTAGGGTTGTTTTGTTATTTCGGGGGGTTTTTTTATGAGGGGACTTACAACTGTTCGGAAAGTATTGGAACTTATAAATTCAATTACCTATATACTTTAATTCCAGCAAAGAAGTCTATGTTATGCTCTGAACTGTAGTCTAAAATCTGGGTTGTGCTATGGTTCTCAATCTGGACTGTAGTCTCATCCACAGCCTTGACTATAGCCTCATCTATAACATAGATTATAGACCTGTTTATAGTCTGGACTTTAGTCTTATATATATTTTGGACTATAGTTTATATTAATACCTGGACTATAGTCCCATTTTAATTCTCATTCATAGTCTAGACTATAGACTAGACTATAGACAAGACTATAGACTAGACTATAGACTAGACTATAGACTAGACTAGACTAGACTAGACTAGACTAGACTATAGACTAGACTATAGACTAGACTAGACTATAGACTAGACTATAGACTAGACTATAGACTAGACTATAGACTAGACTATAGACTAGACTATAGACTAGACTATAGACTAGACTATAGACTAGACTATAGACTAGACTATAGACTAGACTATAGACTAGACTATAGACTAGACTATAGACTAGACTATAGACTAGACTATAGACTAGACTATAGACTAGACTATAGACTAGACTATAGACTAGACTATAGACTAGACTATAGACTAGACTATAGACTAGACTATAGACTAGACTATAGACTAGACTATAAACTAGACTATAGACTAGACTATAGACTAGACTATAGACTAGACTATAGACTAGATTATAGACTAGACTATAGACTAGACTATAGACTAGACTATAGACTAGACTATAGACTAGACTATAGACTAGACATTAGACTAGACTAAATACTAGATTATAGACTAGACTATAGACTAGACTATAGACTAGACTATAGACTAGACTATAGACTAGACTATAGACTAGACTATAGACTAGACTATAGACTAGACAATAAACTAGACAATAGACTAGATTATAGACTAGACTTTAGACTAGACAATAGACTAGACTAGAGATTAGACTGTAGACTAGACTATAGACTAGACTATAGATTGGACTGTAGACTAGACTATAGATTAGACTGTAGACTAGACTATAGACTAGATTATAGATTACACTGTAGACTACACTAGAGATTAGACATACTATAGACTACACTTTGTTGTACCCAAAATAGGGTTAAACATGCATGACTTATCAAACAAGTTTGAAACCATATCATTGAAGCGAACTTTCAAACGCAACACAACCAGTTAAAAGCAACAAAAAAACACCAACAACGTGCATTTGTTTATTTCAATTGTTACTAAATCCATTGAATAAATAATAAAAACAGATTTTATTAAAGAGAAAAAATGATAAGAAAAATAGAGATATTAAACAAGTTATTTGTTTATAAAAATAACACTCTCTTATTCACAAACAGGTGGTTTGTTTTCATTTGAGAGCTTAAGACGTTGCCAACTTTAACACTAGAGCATAGTGGTTGGCAACACTAGTTTTGTAGTATTTTTTAGTCGTTAATGGGGATCGAGCTTTGAATTGCATTAACACAACTTTGGCGCTCTCTTCAGTATACGGCGAGATTTCATTACGTGCGGTTTAATATTTTTTTATGAATTGTTTTGTTAACTAAAACGCGGTAACGTGTATTTAATTGAAAGTGTCTGTGTGTTTAAAAAAAATTGTTAAAGTGAAAGAAGAAATTTAATACAAAAGTTTCAAATTGAAAGAATAAATATTTCAAAAAAATTATGCTAAAAATTGATAAAACAAAATTTTATAAAAATTTGCAACTGAGAAGAAAATTATTTTAACAGAAAAATTTCAAAATCCCAATTTGTAAAAAATTTAGTTATTTGTTTTAAATAATTAAAAGGTGTGTGTATATTTTTTATATAGTTTATTTATAATTTAATATTTAAACTAAAACACAAATTGTTTAGTTTTAGTGAGTGTTGTAATGATTTACGTTAAATTTATTTGTACAACTTTTTTCCTTGCTGCTTGTTGTTGCCGCTATACATTTTGTATTTTGTTCAATACTTTTTTTTAGTATTTAATTATTGTTAATTATATAAAACTTAACGATATCAAAACAAAAAAAAAAAAAAAACATAATAAATCCGCCTTAACCAATAATAACAATATGCACAATGTACTAACAACTACGTCAAGTACAATAACAACAATTTTAAATAAAAAAATTAAAACATATTAAAAGTACAGTGGTGTAGAAGTGTGTGATACCGTGAAGAAAAAATAATAATTTAATATTTAAATATTAATAAAATTAACCAATTTTAAAATTAAAAAAAAAATAAAAAAAAGTCTGAACTCAACAATTAATCAAATTTACACATTTATCAACCCGATCAATATACAGCCAACATTATAGACTAACATATTCCCCAGACTACACACTGTTTTACAGTTCAGACAACAGAGCGATCTAGTGCAGATTATACAAGGATTGATATTCCCGTCTATAGAGAAATCTGTAAGACAAATTTCTCTATAGTCAAGACTACAGACTGATCTATAGTCAAGACTATAGACTGACCTATAGTCAAGACTATAGAGTGATCTATGGTCAATACTATAGAATGATCTATAGTCAAGACTATAGACTGATCTATACAAGACTATAGACTGATCTATAGTCAAGACTATAGACTGATCTATAGTCCAGACTATAGACTGATTTATAGTTCAGACTAAAGACTGATCTATAGTCCAGACTATAGACGGATCTATAGTTCAGACTATCGACTGATCTATAGTCCAGACTATAGACGGATCTATAGTCCAGACTATAGACGGATCTATAGTCCAGACTATAGACGGATCTATAGTCCAGACTATAGACGGATCTATAGTCCAGACTATAGACGGATCTATAGTCCAGACTATAGACGGATCTATAGTCCAGACTATAGACGGATCTATAGTCCAGACTATAGACGGATCTATAGTCCAGACTATAGACGGATCTATAGTCCAGACTATAGACTGACTAGTCCAGACTATAGACTGTCCGACTAGACTGACCTATAGTCCAGACTATAGACTGACCTATAGTCCAGACTATAGACTGACCTATAGTCCAGACTATAGACTGACCTATAGTCCAGACTATAGACTGACCTATAGTCCAGACTATAGACTGACCTATAGTCCAGACTATAGACTGACCTATAGTCCAGACTATAGACTGATCTATAGTCCAGACTATAGACTGATCTATAGTCCAGACTATAGACTGATCTATGGTCCAGACTATAGACTGATCTATGGTCCAGACTATAGACTGATCTATGGTCCAGACTATAGACTGATCTATGGTACAGACTATAGACTGATCTATGGTCCAGACTATAGAATGATCTATAGTCCAGACTATAGTCTGATCTATAGTCCAGACTATAGTCTGATCTATAGTCCAGACTATAGACTGATCTATAGTCCAGACTATAGACTGATCTATAGTCCAGACTATAGACTGATCTATAGTCCAGACTATAGACTGATCTATGGTCCAGACTATAGACTGATCTATAGTCCAGACTATAGACTGATCTATGGTCCAGACTATAGACTGATCTATAGTCCAGACTATAGACTGATCTATAGTCCAGACTATAGACTGATCTATGGTCCAGACTATAGACTGATCTATAGTCCAGACTATAGACTGATCTATGGTCCAGACTATAGACTGATCTATAGTCCAGACTATAGACTGATCTATAGTCAAGACTATAGACTGATCTATAGTCAAGACTATAGACTGATCTATAATTCAGACTATAGACTGATCTATAGTCCAGACTATAGACTGATCTATGGTCCAGACTATATTCGGATCTATAGTCCAGACTATAGACGGATCTATAGTCCAGACTATAGACGGATCTATAGTCCAGACTATAGACGGATCTATAGTACAGACTATAGACTGATCTATAGTCCTGACTATAGACGGATCTATAGTCCAGACTATAGACGGATCTATAGTCCAGACTATAGACGGATCTATAGTCCAGACTATAGACGGATCTATAGTCCAGACTATAGACTGATCTATAGTCCAGACTATAGACGGATCTATGTCCAGACTATAGACGGATCTATAGTCCAGACTATAGATGGATCTATAGTCCAGACTATAGACGGAACTATAGTCCAGACTATAGACGGATCTATAGTCCAGACTATAGACGGATCTATAGTCCAGACTATAGACGGATCTATAGTCCAGACTATAGACGGATCTATAGTCCAGACTATAGACGGATCTATAGTCCAGACTATAGACGGATCTATAGTCCAGACTATAGACGATCTATAGTCCAGACTATAGACAGATCTATAGTCCAGACTATAGACAGATCTATAGTCCAGACTATAGACAGATCTATAGTCCAGACTATAGACAGATCTATAGTCCAGACTATAGATGGACCTACAGTCCAGACTATAGATGGACCTATAGTCCAGACTATAGAAGGACCTATAGTCCAGACTATAGATGGACCTATAGTCCAGACTATAGATGGACCTATAGTCTAGACTATAGATGGACCTATAGTCTAGACTATAGATGGACCTATAGTCCAGACTATAGATGGACCTATAGTTCAGACTATAGATAGACCTATAGTCCAGACTATAGATGGACCTATAGTCCAGACTATAGATGGACCTATAGTCCAGACTATAGATGGACCTATAGTTCAGACTATAGATGGACCTATAGTTCAGACTATAGTTTGATCTTTAGTCCAGATTTTAGACTGATCTATATTCCGGACTAAGACTGATCTGATTCCAGATTGGATATTGATCTGTAGTCCAGTAAGATTGTTGATATTCCAAATAAAACTTCGATATTGGCGCACTGTTCAACACTTGCTGCTGAGCTACTGTATTGTTTTTGTATTTGTATTGTTATTGTTTTGATTTAATTTAGCAGCAACAAACAACAGCGTGTCTATTAACGCTTCAGTAACTTTTAACCGAAAATTGTTTGTGAATTATTTTACATTTTCAATCTTTAGCATTATTTACAAATTCAAATACACTTTTTTCGGTTTGCTATGTGTAGTGAGTAAAAAAGTAGAGATTTAAAATTATTTTTACTTGTTACACTGTCTAACTATGATTTGTTTTATACAATAGTTTAACTACATGACAGTAGTACATCACACTAACGTCAAGTACACGTAACAACTTTTTTTCTTTTTGCACCTAATATAGAGGCCAATATTCGAAAATAGCGGCCAATAAATATTTGTTACGCTTGTTACATTTGTTCATGTAATAATGAATGATATGAAATTTTTGTATTTTTTTGTTTATTGAACAAATATTATTAACTGTCTATAGCGTTGAATGAATATTACGTCTACATTTAAAGTATCTTGTAGATAATTTCATTGAGCATTAAATATTATTTAAATATTAAATTTTTCGTGCTTGTGTTTTTTTTTTGTTTTTGTTTTAGATAAAAATTATTTAATGATTTTGTTATGAAAAAAAAACACTTGTTATAATAAATATTCATTAAGGCGATTTTGTAATTTTTTTTTTCTGAAAAATTCCAAAATTTATAAACGTGTTTTCTTCTTTTTGTTGTAAACAAAAATCTACAAGCTTAGTATAATATAATTTAATAAACATTTAGTGTTGTTTTAACTTAATTGACTGCATATAAAGTTGTTTTTTTTATCTTAAGTCATTTACCGGGGACTAGATGAAATGAAATGCATTTTTTTGTTAATTTAAATATGGTAATTAAAAAGGGGGTTCGATAAACTTTTTATATTACGCCCATGATTTTCTATTTTTATTTTGGGACAGTGTTTTTTAAACAAATTAATTGGATATTTTATATTTTTCTAAGCTTTTAAGTATCTGGCAGATAATTTCATTTAAATGACTAATATTTATAAATATTAGGAAAAATTTATTTTTTTACAATTAGTTATTTAACAATTGTTTCCAAAAATCGTATTAATGATTCACTTAATGATGTAATTTGAAATTTATCTTAAAGATCATAAATCACTCGAAACTAAACTTACAAATTTGTATGACAAATTTTAATAGCTTTGTTGGTATTATTAGTTTGTTAAGTTGAAAATTTTAAATGTTTTTAAAACTGCACTATAATATATAGTCCAGACTATAGACAGATCTATAGTCTAGATTATAGTGTCCAGACTATAGACTGATCTATAGTCCAGACTATAGACTGATCTATAGTCCAGACTATAGTCTGATCTATAGTCCAGACTATAGACTGATCTATAGTCCAGACTATAGACTGATCTATAGTCCAGACTATAGACTGACCTATAATCCAGACTATAGACCGATCTAAAGTCCAGATTATAGACTATTCTATAGTATAGACTATAGACTTATCTATAGCCTAGACTATAGGCTGATCTATATTCCAGACTATAGACCGATCTATAGTCCAGACTATAGACTGACCTATAATCCAGACTATAGACTGATCTGAAGTCCAGACTATAGACCGTTCTATAGTCCAGACTATAGACTGATCTATAGTCTAGACTATAGACTGATCTATATTCTGATCTATAGTCCAGACTATAGACTGATCTATAGTCCAGACTATAGACTGATCTATAGTCCAGACTATAGACTGATCTATAGTCCAGACTATAGACTGATCTATAGTCCAGACTATAGACTGAACTATAGTCCAGACTATAGACTGATCTATAGTCCAGACTATAGACTGATCTATAGTCCAGACTATAGACGGATCTATAGTCCAGACTATAGACTGATCTATAGTCCAGACTATAGACTAATCTATAGTCCAGACTATAGACTGATCTATAGTCCAGACTATCGACTGATCTATAGTCCAGACTATAGACTGATCTATAGTCCAGACTATAGACTGATCTATAGTCCAGACTATGGACGGATCTATAGTCCAGACTATGGACGGATCTATAGTCCAGACTATCGACTGATCTATAGTCCAGACTATAGACTGATCTACAGTCCAGACTATAGACTGATCTATAGTCCAGACTGTAGACTGATCTATGGTGCAGACTATAGACTGATCTATAGTCCAGACTATAGACTGATCTATAGTCCAGACTATAGACGGATCTATAGTCCAGACTATCGACTGATCTATAGTCCAGACTATAGACTGATCTATAGTCCAGACTATAGACTGATCTATAGTCCAGACTATAGACTGATCTATAGTCCAGACTATAGACTGATCTATAGTCCAGACTATAGACTGATCTATAGTCCAGACTATAGACTGATCTATAGTCCAGACTATAGACTGATCTATAGTCCAGACTATAGACTGATCTATAGTCCAGACTATAGACTGATCTATAGTCCAGACTATAGACTGATCTATAGTCCAGACTATAGACTGATCTATAGTCCAGACTATAGACTGATCTATAGTCCAGACTATAGACTGATCTATAGTCCAGACTACAGACTGATCTATAGTCCAGACTATAGACTGATCTATAGTCCAGACTATAGACTGATCTATAGTCCAGACTATAGACTGATCTATAGTCCAGACAATAGACTGATCTATAGTCCAGACTATAGACTGACCTATAATCCAGACTATAGATTGATCTAAAGTCCAGTCTATAGACGGATCTATAGTACTGACTATATACTGATCTATTGTCCTGACTATATACAGAATATATATTGGCCTATAGTATTGACTGATCATGGATTGATCTATGACCATACCACAGATGATCCGTCTTGCAGATTGAAGACTGATCTTTGGTTCAGCCTATAGACTGAACATATTTATCTTTTGAGTTGTCTAGTAGTTACTCTTTTCTTCGATATTTCTGCATTTTTTTAATTCTTTTTTTAATTTATTTTCTTTCTCTTTCTTTTCATTTCAGTTTTTTAATTCCGTTTATTTTTTAAAAATTTTGTAAGAAATTTTTTGAAAATTTCTCTACAACTCTACTTAATATTTGTTTGGATTACAATTGATAAATATTCCAGTGGAGTTTTTTACAAAAATGTCACAATTTCGTGATAATTCTTGGGTGAGTTGTGTATGTTATTATTTTTAGTATATGTTTATTTTTTTTCATATATTTCGATCACTTCAAACATTTTATTCATTTCCTTTGTCACCTAAATTTTATATGTTCATATATATTTTTTATGCAAAAAGGTATCTGTAACTGCGGTTTGTTTTTTTTTTTTTTTTTTTTTGGTACAAGTATTTAATATTGTATGACTTGTCTGATGTATAATATTGTGTTTTTGTTTTTATTATATTTTTTTGTTGCTATCTATCTATTTGTTTATGGGTATTTATTTACTTAATTTGTTAATACGATATAAATTTATTTATTTGATAAGAATCAAATGTTGTTGCTCCTCTACCTTTTATGGCATAATACAAACGAAATTGTAATGAAGTTAATAAATTATTGAAAATTTCAAAGATTGATTAATTATATTGAAATATTTCAGATATTGGATTATTTTTATTAGATTATCGTAAATATTCAATTAGCAATAGCTAAAAAAACACTTTAGTGTTTTGTTAACAAATGTTGGAAAAAGGTTAGTAATTGCAACAGAATTAGTTTATATCATAGACTAGTTCTTTAGGGTTAGATTAAGACACAAAGAATTATGTAATCGAGTGTTATATTATCCAAAAATTCTTTTTGACAATTAATTATTACTTTAAACTTGAACTTTCCAAATAAATTTGAATAATCAATTTAAAATTATTTTGTTTATTCATTATTATTTCTAATTAATTAATCAATCAGTTTATAAGTTCATTAACTTTATGCATTTACAATACAACACTTCATTTCTACAAAACTTCTTCAAAAACAAAATATTTATTTTCGAAAAAAAATAATATTTCACCATTATTTTAAAATAATTAGTTTGATAAGATTTCTTTTCAAATATTTGTTATTGTTCCAACTGACTCAGAACAAAGACCCAGCAAAAATAACAAATATTCTTTTTATTTTTATCTACAAAATGCAAACATTATTTTTAGTTAAAATTAGCAATACAAAATGTTAATGCATTTATTTTGCACTTTTAAAACTACCTGACATTTCACACGATATCTGTGGTACCATAAAGACCTAACACAATGTGGGTTTAAACTAGAGTTGTTAACTGCGTAATGTGTACGTTTGTTATTTCTTTTAATCTTTTTATTAATAGTTCTTATCATTTTCTTGTTAATATTAGCATTTCTTTGTATTTATTGTGATTAAGTTTGATGGGTGTTTTACTGACATTTCTTTAAGGCCATTTGTAAGGTATTTTAATACCCTAGACTCATAGACGTCGTAGTATATTTAACCAATTCAGGAAATGGCGATGATTCAAATTTATGTATTTATAAAGCAGTACAAATTTAATTTGTAACTTCCAGCAGGGGATTTATCAAATTTTTAAAAATTATGAACAATTTTTAAATTTAATTTAGTTCCTGTTTACTAGAACTGAACTGGAACTGAACTAGAACTGAACTAGAACTGAACTAGAACTGAACTAGAACTGAACTAGAACTGAACTAGAACTGAACTAGAACTGAACTAGAACTGAACTAGAACTGAACTAGAACTGAACTAGAACTAGAACGAACTAGAACTGAACTAGAACTGAACTAGAACTGAACTAGAACTGAAACTAGAACTGAACTAGAACTGAACTAGAACTGAACTAGAACTGAACTAGAACTGACTAGAAACTGAACTAGAACTGAACTAGACTGAACTAGAACTGAACTAGAACTGAACTAGAACTGAACTAGAACTGAACTAGAACTGAACTAGAACTGAACTAGAACTGAACTAGAAACTGAACTAGAACTGAACTGAACTAGACTGAACTAGAACTGAACTAGAACTGAACTAGAACTGAACTAGAACTGAACTAGAACTGAACTAGAACTGAACTAGAACTGAACTAGAACTGAACTAGAACTGAACTAGAACTGAACTAGAACTGAACTAGAACTGAACTAGAACTGAACTAGAACTGAACTAGAACTGAACTAGAACTGAACTAGAACTGAACTAGAACTGAACTAGAACTGAACTAGAACTGAACTAGAACTGAACTAGAACTGAACTAGACTGAACAGAACTGAACTAGAACTGAACTAGAACTGAACTAGAACTGAACTAGAACTGAACTAGAACTGAACTAGAACTGAACTAGAACTGAACTAGAACTGAACTAGAACTGAACTAGAACTGAACTAGAACTGAACTAGAACTGAACTAGAACTGAACTAGAACTGAACTAGAACTGAACTAGAACTGAACTAGAACTGAACTAGAACTGAACTAGAACTGAACTAGAACTGAACTAGAACTGAACTAGAACTGAACTAGAACTGAACTGAACTAGAACTGAACTAGAACTGAACTAGAACTGAACTAGAACTGAACTAGAACTGAACTAGAACTGAACTAGAACTGAACTAGAACTGAACTAGAACTGAACTAGAACTGAACTAGAACTGAACTACAACTGAACTAGAATTGAACTCAAACTGAAGTAACAATTTATTTATTATGCAATTAAAAAGTGTAACTTTTTACAATGGAATTTTTGAAAGTATTTTATGGTCCGCAACACAATTTCATCAAAATTCATATCATCAATATCTCTTATGTTAATAATTCATGAAACATGCCAAGAGTAAGTACTTATATAAAGTGTGCAAATAAATTTCTTTACCATTATATCTTTTCTTTTTGTTTTTTAAAGGGAGTGGCAGAAATATTATTTCAGTATTTAAATAAGTTTTTAAAAAATCATCTTAATTAATAGATGAACAATAATAAATTAAGGTGCAAATGTGTATTTTTTTTTTTTTTCAAACGAAATTCTTGGCCACAGACAAATGACTCAAGCTTACAAAACTTTAGACAAAGAATAGTTTATTTAACTAGAATATATTTAACAGGGTCTGCTTAGAATTCTTAAAAAGTTTTTTTGTAATAAACTTTATTTTTAGTTTTTACGGTAAATACAGCAGCAAAATAATGAGTTTTTTTATAATCAAAAGTTTTCTTTTAAGAAACACGAACATTTGCATGTGCCGTTAACGCTCCCATTCTGTTTAGTGGAGTAAATAAACAAAGAAGCATGTGTTTGTTTGTTTTTTTGTTAATTCATTGTTTGCTAATCAGTGAAAAAGAAAGTAATTTATTCTTTCATCTGTGAGAACCAAATCTATTCAATGTTTATTTGCTTGATTCAAAAAAATTCTCATCAACAACTGAACATTTTTCTATATTTTTCGAGCTTATCATTTGCATTTAATGTTGTTGTATATTTTTATAACTTAATTTTTTTAATATTTAAAAAATATGTATTTCTAATGTTCTAATTCTCAAAGATTTATTTACACATACATATGAGATTCCCCCGTTTTTACCTATAATTATACTGATGACTGTGATCTTTCAACTTTCTTGGCAGACTTATAAAATGTTTGTTTCTGTTTTTTTTGTATAAAAATGTTTTATTGGCTTAAAATGTTTTTTTTTTTTAAGTTTGGAAATTCCTAGCACGTTTTGTAATACTAAACTACTTTTTCTTTCTTATTTATCATATTTCAATTTCCCAGCTGTTTGTCTGGCAGTTTTTAACAAAAAAATTATTTAAAATTTATTCCAAAAAACCATTCTAGGCCATTACAGAATTTATATTTAACATGAATGCCAAAAAAATTACAAAGAGCTATCTGTTTGGTTTTCTTGATTAAATTAAACATTTTCTAAAAACAACTCAAGTGTTTTGTGGTTTTATGCATAATTTACGGTAGTTTTTTTCTATAAAAATATAAAAGTTCTAAACAAAAACCTCATTAATAATTATTAGCTTTTATTTTGCTTTATTCTTTCTTCTTTTTTTTCAAATAAAATCTTTAGTCACTTCTGTTTATATCATTAAAAACGTTTCATTTAATACATGCCAAATTCTCAGCTCAAAAATCTAATTTCATGATTAATGACCATAAAAATGTTGTCTTTAAAAATATAAGTAAAGAAAAGAAAAGTGAAATTTTGTTTTACAAAAAATATTTCTTTTATAATCACTTGCTCTAAATAGTTTCTATAGTCAACGACTTTTTAATATAATTTAACAATAAACTTTTACACAATTGCTTCATTTGTAAAATTGTATTTATTACTTAGAAAGGGTCACTGATGGGGGTTAAACTTTACAATTACAACTATTGCTGCAGGAGATTTCAAAACATGCAATCGAATGAACTAATAAATGATGCTCTATTTTCTAAGCTATACATAAATGGGAAATGTAAATTTGAACTGAATTTAACGCAATGATCGGCAGCCATTGCCATCAAGGGCTGACTGTCGCCAACGTACTACCTACATACATATACTCAACACAATGCAAATTTAATATTCTTTCGAGTTAGTAAATTTTAGTTCAGTTCTAGTATAGTTCTAGTTCAGTCTAGTTCAGTTCTAGTTCAGTTCTAGTTCAGTTCTAGTTCAGTTCTAGTTCAGTTCTAGTTCAGTTCTAGTTCAGTTCTAGTTCAGTTCTAGTTCAGTTCTAGTTCAGTTCTAGTTCAGTTCTAGTTCAGTTCTAGTTCAGTTCTAGTTCAGTTCTACTTCAGTTCTAGTTCATTTCTAGTTCATTTCTAGTTCAGTTCTAGTTCAGTTCTAGTTCAGTTCTAGTTCAGTTCTAGTTCAGTTCTAGTTCAGTTCTAGTTCAGTTCTTGTTCAGTTCTAGTTCAGTTCTAGTTCAGTTCTAGTTCAATTCTAGTTCAGTTCTAGTTCAGTTCTAGTTCAGTTCTAGTTCAGTTCTAGTTCAGTTCTAGTTCAGTTCTAGTTCAGTTCTAGTTCAGTTCTAGTTCAGTTCTTGTTCAGTTCTAGTTCAGTTCCAGTTCAGTTCTAGTTCAGTTCTATTCAGTTCTAGTTCAGTTCTAGTTGATTCTAGTTGAGTTCTAGTTCAGTTCTAGTTCAGTTCTAGTTCAGTTCTAGTTCAGTTCTAGTTCAGTTCTAGTTCTTCTAGTTCAGTTCTAGTTCAGTTCTAGTTCAGTTCTAGTTCAGTTCTAGTTCAGTTCTAGTTCAGTTCTAGTTGTTCTAGTTGAGTTCTAGTTCAGTTCTAGTTCAGTTCTAGTTCAGTTCTAGTTCAGTTCTAGTTCAGTTCTAGTTCAGTTCTAGTTCAGTTCTAGTTCAGTTCTAGTTCAGTTCTAGTTCAGTTCTAGTTCAGTTCTAGTTCAGTTCTAGTTCAGTTCTAGTTCAGTTCTAGTTCAGTTCTAGTTCAGTTCTAGTTCAGTTCTAGTCCAGTTCTAGTTCAGTTCTAGTTCAGTTCTAGTTCAGTTCTAGTTCAGTTCTAGTTCAGTTCTAGTTCTAGTTCAGTTCTAGTTCAGTTCTAGTTCAGTTCTAGTTCAGTTCTAGTTCAGTTCTAGTTCAGTTCTAGTTCTAGTTCAGTTCTAGTTCAGTTCTAGTTCAGTTCTAGTTCAGTTCTAGTTCAGTTCTAGTACAGTTCTAGTACAGTTCTAGTTCAGTTCTAGTTCAGTTCTAGTTCAGTTCTAGTTCAGTTCTAGTTCAGTTCTAGTTCAGTTCTAGTTCAGTTCTAGTTCAGTTCTAGTTCAGTTCTAGTTCAGTTCTAGTTCATTCTAGTTCAGTTCTAGTTCAGTTCTAGTTCAGTTCTAGTTCAGTTCTAGTTCAGTTCTAGTTCAGTTCTAGTTCAGTTCTAGTTCAGTTCTAGTTCAGTTCTAGTTCAGTTCTAGTTCAGTTCTAGTTTAGTTCTAGTTCAGTTCTAGTTCAGTTCTAGTTCAGTTTCTAGTTCAGTTCTAGTTCAGTTCTAGTTCAGTTCTAGTTCAGTTCTAGTTCAGTTCTAGTTCGTTCTAGTTCAGTTCTAGTTCAGTTCTAGTTCAGTTCTAGTTCAGTTCTAGTTCAGTTCTAGTTCAGTTCTAGTTCAGTTCTAGTTCAGTTCTAGTTCAGTTCTAGTTCAGTTCTAGTTCAGTTCTAGTTCGTTCTAGTTCAGTTCTAGTTCAGTTCTAGTTCAGTTCTAGTTCAGTTCTAGTTCAGTTCTAGTTCAGTTCTAGTTCAGTTTTAGTACAGTTCTAGTTCAGTTTAGTTCAGTTCTAGTTCAGTTCTAGTTCAGTTCTAGTTCAGTTCTAGTTTAGTTCTAGTTCAGTTCTAGTTTAGTTCTAGTTCTAGTTCAGTTCTAGTTCAGTTCTAGTTCAGTTCTAGTTCAGTTCTAGTTCATTCTAGTTCAGTTCTAGTTCAGTTCTAGTTCAGTTCTAGTTCAGTTCTATTCAGTTCTAGTTCAGTTCTAGTTCAGTTCTAGTTCAGTTCTCTAGTTCAGTTCTAGTTCAGTTCTAGTTCAGTTCTAGTTCAGTTCTAGTTCAGTTCTAGTTCAGTTCTAGTTCAGTTCTAGTTCAGTTCTAGTTCAGTTCTAGTTCAGTTCTAGTTCAGTTCTAGTTCAGTTCTAGTTCAGTTCTAGTTCAGTTCTAGTTCAGTTCTAGTTCAGTTCTAGTTCAGTTCTAGTTCAGTTCTAGTTCAGTTCTAGTTCAGTTCTAGTTCAGTTTCTAGTTCAGTTCTAGTTCAGTTCTAGTTCAGTTCTAGTTCAGTTCTAGTTCATTCTAGTTCAGTTCTAGTTCAGTTCTAGTTCAGTTCTAGTTCAGTTCTAGTTCAGTTCTAGTTCAGTTCTAGTTCAGTTCTAGTTCAGTTCTAGTTCAGTTCTAGTTCAGTTCTAGTTCAGTTCTAGTTCAGTTCTAGTTCAGTTCAGTTCAGTTCAGTTCTAGTTCAGTTCTAGTTCAGTTCTAGTTCAGTTCTAGTTCAGTTTCTAGTTCTAGTTCAGTTCTAGTTCAGTTCTAGTTCATTTCTAGTTCGGTTCTAGTTCAGTTCTAGTTCAGGCGATTATTTTTACAAAAGAATAGGAACAGTTTCGAACAATTTGGGATTCAAAAATATATATATTTATATACCTTCATTTGGACCACCATGTTTACTTTACGAAAACTTTCAAAACTTTCTAAATATTAAATGATTACTTTACAATCTAATTTTTCAGAAAACATTTTTTTCTAATAAAATCTTTTTATTTTTAAAAAATATTAAACAGCCGGTCTTTTATTCTCGAAGAAAAGTTAATAAAACAAACAATATTTTCTTTTATTTTTTCATTTAAAAATTGGGTAGAGCTTAACTTGCATTTTGTAATACATTCATGAATACAATTTAAAACAAAAATAGACAAGAAATTCAAAAAAATAACTATGTACATAAAATCTGTCATTGATTGTAAATGTAGTGACCGTCTGTCCATCCAGACAGGCGGTTGGTGTAAGTAGCGTCTAAAGCTATAAAACGTGACTTAAACATTTGTCGATGTAGATAGTTTTTTTTTATTTATTTTATAATTTTCAATATGTACTTTCTTTTTCTACTGCTGTAAAGACTTTAGTAGAATTTAAAAATGTTTCATTTTTTTTCTTATTAAACCCAAAGCAATTGAATTGCAGCTTGTGAGTGGGTCTTAATAAATAAACAAATTTTGGGTAGACATTGAAAAATACAGTAGTGTATTTTAAATAAATACAGTTAAAAATATTTTCGTTTATTTTCAGTTTATTTAACAATTGATGTGTATTGATTTTAAACATTGTATATTGGACAATTGAAAATTGTTTAAATTAAAACGAAGGAATCGTGTTTAAATTTGGATGTAAAGGAAAAGTTTTACGAGAGGGAGAGAGAGAGAAGGAGGTGTTGTGTAAACAGATTGAAAGCTACAGGCGATAAAGCTTCTATAGAGTCGCAACTGTATAAAGAGTTCATCATGTCTTAACACTATGCTGAATCGATCAGTTTCAACTCGATATAGTGAAAACGATCAAACTTAACTCTATATAGCATTAGATCAGTTACTGTCAACAGTTTTAACTCTACACATATATATTGACGATCAATCTTAACTCTCTATAGAGTAGATTATTCTAATCTATATAATTAGTTAAACGATCTCAACTCGATCTCAAGAGTCGATCAGACTCTATACTATGTTGATTCTCATTTATATAATGAGTTAAACGGTCTCAACTGATATAGAGTCCACTCGATATAGTGAAGATCAATTATAAGTCCAAAATAAAGACGATCAAACTTAATTTTATATAGAATCGATCAATCTTAACTGTGTTATAGTGTCAAACTGTCCTAACTCTATAAAAAGTCGATCACTGTAATCTTTATAATGAGTTTGACAATCTTAACTCATATAGAGTCGAACAGACTTAATACTATTCTGAGTCTCATCTATATAATGAGTAAAACGATCTCAACTGATGTATAGTCCAGACTTAATTCTATGCTGACTCGATCAGTCTTAACTACATATTGTTGATCAGTCTGAACTCTTTATAGAATAGAAAAGTCTCAATACTATAAACGGTTTCAACCCATATAGAGTCGATCAGACTTAACTCTGTGCTAAATCGATCAGTTTCAACTACATATAGAGTCGATCTGTTTTAACTCTTCATAGAGTAGATTAGTCTCAATTCTATATAATGAAGATCTCTTATAAATATAGAGGCGATCATTCTCAAATATATACATATATGTAAAGCCCATAAGTCACAACTCTGTATATACTAGATCCGATCTGTTTTAACTCTATATAAAACTCTATGTTGGGGCGATTGGTAGACACTGATCAACTCTATGCTAAATCGATCATATATGTAGAGTCAATCAGTCTTAACTCTCTTTATGTAATAAATTAGTCTCAACTTTATATAATGTCGATCAATTATACATATAGAGGAGATCAGTCACAAATATACTACACATAGAGTCAATTATTCTAAGACTATATAAAATCGATCAGAATTGATTCAATATAGAGTCGATAGTTAAAAGTCAATAACTCAACATAGTGGACCGTGGATATGTCTCAACTCTATATAGCGTTGATTAGTCTCTATAGAGTCGATCCATCTCAACTCTAGGTAAAGTCGATCGGTTATTACTCCTTATGTTTTTCATTTAAACTAATTTAAAATAAAACTTTTTATTTATTTATTTTTTATGACCTTACCTTTATTAATAACAATAGTAGGTATGTTATTATTAATAAATATAATATGATATTAATAACAATAACATTTCATATCTATTGATGTCATATAGTACTCTCGTCTAAAGTATTTGTTTGCTAATTATTCACCCTGTAATTAAGATAAAACAAAATAGCTAAACCAATAAAAAAAAATAATAATAAACAAATCTAAACTAAAACTCTAGTTAAAGGTCAAGTGGATGGCTGGCAATTTGTTCACACTACATATTTAAAACTAAAAACTGTGTGTGTTCCAACTAGCAAATGAAAAATAAAACAAATTACTTAAACTAGTGAGTAAAACTAAATAGAAAAACACCTTTTAAGTATGTGGCAAAAAGATAAAGTTAAACAAACGGTCTTTGCACCTTATAAATTTTAAGTAAACAGTTAATAAACACATACATATGAGAAGAGGGACCAACTAGGTACTTGTTTAAGTATAATATTTTTAAGTTCATATAAATTTTGCAACATATATGAGAGAGTTTTAGTACCCACATTGTAAAAGGTCTTGATTTAACCGCCAAAACAATTAAAAAAGGTCATTGTCACCATTGTTATTTGTTATGGTTGTGTTTTTTTTTTTTTCAAAACCAAAATTTGTTTGCGGGTTTTTTCGTTTTTGATTTGCTGGAAATTGAAAACTTGTTTACAATATTTGTTCACTTTTTTTATATTTTAAAGAAAATTGTCAAGTTTTCCTTACATGAGTGAACATGAATGCAGGCAACAAAAATGTTGGCTTTTGAGTAAAGTCCATAGATAGCATTAATTCGGTTGAGTGGTTTTGCAGAAATTACATTTTTGGCTTCTTTATTGGTAGTGATATTGTTAAGAGAGTATTAGAGATTTTATAATTAATATGATATTAAATAGGAAATCGACCAGACTCTAGTCTATATAAAGTTAAGCAGCGTTAACTCTATATTGATTCGATCACTTATTCAATTTATATACTCGATCAGTTTCAATTTTATAAAGAACCGATGAGTCTCAACTCTATAAAGAGGCGATAAGTCTTAACTTCATATGGGGTTAATCAGCAATAACACTATATAGAGTTCATTAGTCTCAACTCTCAACGATCATTTCATTTCTAGATAGATTTGATCAATTTTAGCCATTAGTCTAAAATCTATATATAGATGATCAGTCTTATTTTTTTAGATTCAATTAGTTATAACTTTACATAGGGCCGATCACTCTAAACACTTTATAGAGTCGATCAGTTTAAAATGTTTATAAAGACGATCAGTATTAAATTTATATAGAGTCGATCAGTCTCAACTCTCAACGATCATTTCATTTCTAGATAGATTTGATCAATTTTAGCCATTAGTCTAAAATCTATATAGAGACGATCAGTCTTAAATTTTTATAGATTCAATTAGTTAAAACTTTACATAGGGCCGATCACTCTAAACTCTTTATAGAGTCGATCAGTTTAAAATGTTTATATAGACGATCAGTCTTAAATTTATATGGAGTCGATCAGTCCCAACTCTATAGAGAAAGTATCAGTTTAATTTCAATATAGGGTCGATCAGTCTCAACTCTATAGAGAAAGGATCAGTTTCATTTCAATATAAGGTTGATAAGTCTTAACTCAATATAGAAAGGATCAGTATCATTTTTTATCTAGAGTACATCAGTCTCAACTACACCTATAATTGATCAGTTTTAATTCTATATAGAATCGAACAGTTTCAACTCAATGCACAGTCAATCTGTCTCAATTCTATAAAGAGTAGATCAATATCAACTCTATGTACATAGTATGTATAAACGTTCATATAGAGTCGAACATCCTCAACTCTATATAAAGTCCTCATCATCCTAAAATTTATATAGACTTGATCAGAGTTGATCAGCCTCATTCTTATATAAAAGTCTCAAATTTGTATAGAGTGGATCAGTTTCAAACTTATATAGAGTGGATCAGACTCAACACTATTTAGAGTAGATCAGGGTCATCTCTATATAGAAATACTAAGTTTAAATTATATATAGAATCGATCATCTTCAACTTTATATAGAGTTGATCAGTCTCAAGCCTATATAAAAGTCTCAAATTTGTATAGAATTGTTTAGTTTCAAACTTATATAGAGTAGATCAGACTCAATACTATTTTGAGTCGATCAGGGTCATCTCCATATAAAAATGCTAAATTTAATCAGAATAAAATATATATAGACTAAAGTTTTTATTTTAAATAGAGAGGATCAGGTATAAAGCTATATAGAGAATTCTATATAGAGTTGATCAGTCACAACTCTATATCGAAACGTTCAGTCTCAATTCTAGAAAGATTTGATCGATCTACGTACTGTATAAGCACGGTCAGTCTCTACTCTTTTAAAATCGATCTCTCACATCTCTCTACGATCACTCTCAATTTTATATAGAATCGATCACTCTCAACTCTTTATAAAGTGGATCAGCCCAATTTCTCTATCAAAGTCTATCAAGCCTTCTCCTTTCGTTGTCTATTAAACTATATGTCCAATAAATACTTCTGGAATCACTAACCTTCAGCCATATGGTTAGTGCCTTCAAAGTTTCCTTGAAACCATTTAAAATGCGCGTCTCGTATATGTCCAATAAATACTTCTGGAATCACTAACCTTCAGCCATATGGTTAGTGCCTTCAAAGTTTCCTTGAAACCATTTAAAATGCGCGTCAAAAAATGCAAAGAAAATGTTGTATCTATTTGCTTCATTTTTACTGAAGACTTTATAAGGAAAAAGAGGCGTTTTTTTTTCGATGTGATATTTTTGTTTATTTTTTTCCGTTGTCGCAGTTGTTTCTACGATTTGTTTTTGCACAAATATTGATAGAGCAGCTAAAGCACAGTGGTACATAACAGAAAATATGCCAAAACAAAAAAAATATAAATCAAATTTGGAATTGTTGTTTTTATAATTTAATCCAAATTATTTAAAATGGTTAAAACAAGTGGTTTATTTTATGGGCTGTGTGGTTTAAACATTTTTCTAACTTCATTGCTTTCTTCTTTATGACCCACTGTGCCTCCTAAACACATGTCTTTCTTACTCCGCTATACTAACAAAACATATTTATTTGTTTGCACTGCAAAATAATATTTCCAGCGAACAAGCAATAATTTTTATTTTGAAAAATATCAAATAAAAAGAAAGACTTGTTAAGTTGTCATTTTCATTGATTTGAAATAAAAGGCACTTGACTTCAGCACTAGGCAAAAATTTTTACTTATACATACATATACCAATGAAATCAATAAAAATACATATTATAGATAAGTTATGAATTAAATAAATTGTTATTGTTTATTTGTATTGCCATCGATACAAGTTTGATTAAGTTAACCTAAACTGGGTATAATTCAATAACGAAGATGACCAAAACATCGTATTTAATGAAAGTGAAAATTATATGAATGTATCATAAAAATGGACTTGTAATTGAATTATTGTAAACTGAACTTAAATGGTTTATAGTTTTGTAAACTTTTTCGTTGTTTTTGTATAAAAAACTTATAGTTTTTAAATAAAAATCTGATCGTTCCAAAAATTCTATATAAAAGAACTTTAATGATAAGTTTTCTAAAGAAAACTAGAAAATTCATCGCCGTTAAGACTTCAATAGAAAACTGATCTCTGTTTAAGTTTTCTATAGAAACATTAACAACGATCAGTTTTCTATTGAAGACTAACGGCGATCACTTTTCCTTATCCTTATTTAAACCGTCCGCTGTTAAAATTTTTTATATATAAGTGATCGCTGTTAAAGTTTTCTATAGAATACTAATCGCTGTTGAAGTTTTCTGTAGAAAACAGATCGCTGTTGAAGTTTTCTATGGAAAACTGATCGTTGTTAAAGTTTTCTATGGAAAACTGATCGCTGTTTAAGTTTCCCTTAGATAACTGATCGCTGTTGAAGTTTTCTATAGAATACTAATCGCTGTTGAAGTTTTCTATAGAAAACAGATCGCTGTTGAAGTTTTCTATAGAAAACTGATCGCTGTTGAAGTTTTCTATAGAAAACTGATCGCTGTTGAAGTTTTCTATAGAAAACTGATCGCTGTTGAAATTTTCTATAGATAACTGATCGCTGTTGAAGTTTTCTATATATAACTGATCGCTGTTGAAGTTTTCTATAGAAAACTGATCGCTGTTGAAGTTTTCTGTAGATAACTGATCGCTGTTGATCTTTTCTGTAGATAACTGATCGCTGTTGAAATTTTCTGTAACAACTGATCGCTGTTGAAGTTTTCTGTAGAAAACTGATCGCTGTTGAAGTTTTTTATAGAAAACTGATCGCTGTTGAAGTTTCTATATATAACTGCTCGCTGTTAATATTATCTATGAAAACTGATCGCTGTTAAGGTTTTCTACGGAAAACTGATCGCTGTTAATATTGTCTATAGAAAACTGATCGCTGTTAAAGTTGTCTATGGAAAACTGATCGCTGTTAAGGTTTTCTATAGAAAACTGATCGCTGTTGAAGTTTTCTATAGAAAATTGATCACTGTTAAAGTTTTCTATAGAAAACTGATCGCTGTTGAAGTTTTCTATAGAAAACTGATAAATGTTGAAGTTTTCTATAGAAAACTGATCCATGTTGAAGTTTTCTATAGAAAACTGATCGCTGTTGAAGTTTTCTATAGAAAACTGATCGCTGTTGAAGTTTTCTATAGAAAACTGATCGCTGTTGAAGTTTTCTATAGAAAACTGATCGCTGTTGAAATTTTCTATAGAAAACTGATCGCTGTTGAAGTTTTCTATAGAAAACTGATCGCTGTTGAAGTTTTCTATAGAAAACTGATCGCTGTTGAAGTTTTCTATAGAAAACTGATCACTGTTGAAGTTTTCTATAGAAAACTGATCGCTGTTGAAGTTTTTTATAGAAAACTGATCGCTGTTGAAGTTTTCTATAGAAAACTGATCGTTATTAAAGTTTCTATATATAACTGATCGCTGTTAATATTATCTATGAAAACTGATCGCTGTTAAAGTTTTCTATGGAAAACTGATCGTTGTTGAAGTTTTCTATAGAAAACTGACCGCTGTTGAAGTTTTCTATGGAAAACTGATCGCTGTTTAAGTTTCCCTTAGATAACTGATCGCTGTTGAAGTTTTCTATAGAATACAAATCGTTGTTGAAGTTTTCTGTAGAAAACAGATCGCTGTTGAAGTTTTCTATAGAAAACTGATCGCTGTTAAAGTTTTCTATGGAAAACTGATCGTTGTTAAAGTTTTCTATGGAAAACTGATCGCTGTTGAAGTTTTCTATGGAAAACTGATCGCTGTTTAAGTTTCCCTTAGATAACTGATCGCTGTTGAAGTTTTCTATAGAAAACTGATCGCTGTTGAAATTTTCTATAGAAAACTGATCGCTGTTGAAGTTTTCTATAGAAAACTGATCGCTGTTGAAGTTTTCTATAGAAAACTGATCGCTGTTGAAGTTTTCTATAGAAAACTGATCACTGTTGAAGTTTTCTATAGAAAACTGATCGCTGTTGAAGTTTTTTATAGAAAACTGTTCGCTGTTGAAGTTTTCTATAGAAAACTGATCGTTATTAAAGTTTCTATATATAACTGATCGCTGTTAATATTATCTATGAAAACTGATCGCTGTTAAAGTTTTCTATGGAAAACTGATCGTTGTTGAAGTTTTCTATAGAAAACTGACCGCTGTTAAAGTTTTTGATCTAAAGTTTTCTATAAAAAGCTGAATGCTGTGCAAGTTTCCATTAGAAAATGATCGCTGTCATTTGCTGCTATACAGTTACTTCTATTTTTTTTACTTCCAAAATTTATTTTTTATAAAAGAAAGTAAAGAAATTTTTATTCCAAAACCTTATGAAGCAAATCATTGTAGTACGTTAAACAAATCTTACTGATAAAGTATTATTTATAAAACTCATTAGATTAAAATGTGTTCTAAAGATATGAGTAAATACAGTACAACAAGAGACTTTTTTGTACACTAAATATTTGAGCTTTAAGAAAAATGTAAATTTTAACCGTTAATTTTTAAAATAAATCTGAAATTTAATTATTAAACAGCAAAAAAACACAAAAACTGCCTTGCAAATTATCACTTAAAAGTGATTTTGTGGTTATAGAAAAAACAGACGTAGTTCTGATAAATACATAAACAAAAACAACAATCTTTCATTCTACATCTGAAAAAAAAATTGACGTCAAAATATTTACTTTTATTATGCTCTGGCTGAGAAATATTGAATGACTTTAATTGTTCTCTAATATGTATTTTTCAAATTTTATTATTGTTGCTGTATTTTCAATTTAAAATTTTAAGTGCGTTCGTTTGTATTTTTACCGATTAATTACTTAAGATTATGTTGTTTTAAATTTTATTTATATTCTTTTTCTAAAACTGCTCTATATGCTTTTAATTAACTTTTCTGTCAAATGTTATAAATACAAAATAATATTTGTATTATAAAATGCTTTTTAACCTTGAAAATAAGTTGTGAACTGCTGCTTAAATCGTTGATATAAACATTGATTCTTAAATTAAGCAACAACTATTTTAAGTGGTTCAGAAACATTTTTTTTTATTTATTCTGAAACCAGTTTTATTATTTCTTCTCCGTTAAGAAGGTAAAATTAAAAATGTGCATAATTGATGAGTATTTTTTTTAAATGACACTGACGAAAGTCTTCGTGATACTGGTATTACACCTGAAGACTAGATATAGCGATCAGTATATAGATTAGCGAACTTTAATTACGATAAGTATTCTCTAGCGATATTTATCAGTTTTTCACAGAAAACCTAAAGAGGGATCAGTTTTCCATAGAAAATTTTAAGAGCGATCAGTTTTATACAGAAAACTTTAAGAGCGATCAGTTTTATACAGAAAACTTTAAGAGCGATCAGTTTTCTATAAAAAAGCTTTAACAACGTTCAGTTTTCTATAAAAAATGTTAGCAGTGAACAGTTCTTTATAGAAAACTTTAACAGCGATCAGTTTTCTATAGAAAATTTTAACAGCGATAAGTTTTCTATAGAAAACTTCAGCATAGATCAGTTTTCTACAGAAAACTCCAGCAGTGATCAGTTTTATATAGAAAACTTTAAGAGCGATCAGTTTTCTATAGAAAACTTCAGCAGTGATTAGTTTTCGCTGTTAAAATTTTCTATAGAAAACTTCAGCATCGATCAGTTTTCTACAGAAAACTTCAGCATCGATCAGTTTTCTATAGAAAACTTCAGCATCGATCAGTTTTCTATAGAAAACTTCAGCATCGATCAGTTTTCTATAGAAAACTAATTGTGATCACTTTTTTATAGAACATATAAACAGCGATCTGTCAGAAGTCATTAATATAATATAATTTTTCTATAGAAAACTTAAACAGCGATCAGTTTTCCCAAGAAAACTTTAGCAGGGATCAGTTTTCTATAAACTACGTTAAAAACGATAAATTTTTTATAGAAATCTTTAAAAGTGATCAGTTTTCCATGGAAAACCTTAACAGCAATCTGTTCTCTATATAGACCTTTAACAATGTTAAAAGTGATAAGATTTCTATTAAAAAGTTGAATAGGAATCAACCTTCTTCTTTTCTTTCCTAAAATAGCTTGTATTAAAATTTCCATAAACTGTTTGAGAATTATTCTTTTTTATTTTTATTGTAATTCTAAATCTAGTTTTTTAACCCGCTTTTTAAACGGGTCATAAAACGGACTACAATAGCTAAAGTAGCGGCCACTTTTAAAACGAATAAAATCTTTCCCAAACTTTATTGTGTAATTTCATACCGGTTTTTAATTACACATTAATTTTTTGCAACAAAAATTAAATTAAACTTTGGTGTTTAAAACAAAAATTTCTTTCTTTTATTTGCACATAATTTTCTAGTGTTAATACCCTACATTATAATATTAGTTCGACTATAAAGATAATATGAAAAATTAAACATTTAGACGGGAAAGGAATCTATAGAAATGTTTTGTCACTAACTTATTAGAGGATCAGTCCTTAAATTACAAACTAATAAATAACGAACTAATAAATCACGAATTAATTAGAGGATCAGTCTTTAAAGCAGAAACTAATTATACTATCATCTTCCAAAACTGTTATAATTTTTCTAACTAAAAGCCATTGATCAGTTATTAACTATCATTCCACGATCTATTTTTGTAAAATTTTACTTTTATATATAATTTGTAATACATTATTTTTTATTAACTGTAGACGATGTAAGAAGTCAGTCTGCTTTTTGAAGCATGTAATGAAATTTTCCTAAAATTATCAGGTATTTGTATAGGGTATATAAGGTTCAGCATAGTCGATACTCTTAGTTACTTTTCATATATTTCACCTTCCGCATTTCTTTGCTTTTATTTAAAAGTAAGAAATAATTATTAAAACAATAAACAATTTCATAGAAATATTATTATTTCCCAAGTTTTATTACCAAGTTTATTTTTGAAAAAAATCTATTATAAAAACAAGTAAATTACATAAAATGTTTAAAAGAGTACGAAAATATATTTATACATAAATTTAGTTTCATATAGAAAACTGATCGCTGTTAAAGTATTCTATAATAAACTGATCGCTCAGAAAATTTTCTATGAAAAAGAGATCGGTGTTAAAGGTTTTTAGAAAAAACTGAACGTTTTTAATTTTTTTTTTTTTTTTTGAAAATACTGAAGGTTTTTCAAGCTTTCTATAGAAAACTGATCCATATTAATGTTTTCTATGGAAAACTGTTTTAATATTCTATAGAAAACTGATCGCTGTTAAAGTTTTGCCTAGAAAACTGATCGCTGTTAATGTTTTCTATAGAAAACTAATCTTTGTTAAAGTTTTCTATAGAAAACTGATTGAAAAAATAAAATTTTCTATAAAAAACTGATCACAGTTATAGTTTTCTATAGAAAACTGATCGTTGTTAAAGTTTTCTATAGAAAACTTTTCTATAGAAAACTGATAGCTGTTAAAGTTGACTATAAAAAACTGATCGATATTAAAGTTTTCTATAGAAAACAGATCGCTGTTTTTGTTTTCTGTAGAAAATTGATCGCTGTTAAAATTTTCTGCAGAAAACTGAGATCGCTGTTAAAGTTGTCTATAGAAAACTAATCTTTGTTAAAGTTATCTATAGAAAACTGGTAGAAAAAGCAAAGTTTTCTATAAAAAAACAGATCGCAGTTAAAGTTTTCTGTAGAAAACTGATGGAAAAAGTAAAGTTTTCTACAAAAAACTGATCGCAGTCAAAGTTTTCTATAGAAAACTGAATGGTGTTAAGATTTTCTATAGAAAACTGATCACTGATAAAGTTTTCTATAGAAAACTGATCGCTGTTTTAGTCTTCTATAGAAAACTGATCGCTCTTTTAGTATTCTATAGAAAACTGATCGCTGTTAAATTTGACTATAGAAAACTGATCGCTGTTAAAGTTTTCTCTAGAAATCTAATCTTTGTTAGAGTTTTCTAAAGAAAACTGATCGCTATTAAAGTTTTCTCTAGAAAACTGATCGCTGTTTAGGTTTTTTTTTAGAAAACTGATCGCAAATGTAAAATTTTCTATAAAAAACTGATTGTTGTTAAAGTTTTTTATAGAAAACTGATCGTTGTTAAAGTTTTCTATAGAAAACTGAACGGTTTTAAGGTTTTCTATAGAAAAGTGATCGCTGTTTAAGTTTTCTCTAGAAAACTGATCGCTGTTAAAGTTTTCTATAGAAATCTAATCTTTGTTAAAGTTTTCTATAGAAAACTGATCGCAAAAGTAAAATTTTCTATAAAAAACTGATCGAAGTTAAAGTTTTCTATAGAAAACTGATTGTTGTTAAAGTTTTTTTATAGAAAACTGAACGGTTTTAAGGTTTTCTGTATAAAAGTGATCGCTGTTTTAGTTTTCCATAGAAAACTGATTCTATAGAAAGCTGATCGCTGTTTTAGTTTTCTAAATAAAGCTTATCGCTGTTAAAGTTGAGTATAGAAAACTGATCTCGGTTAAAATTTTCTATAGAAAACTGATCGCTGTTAAAGTTGTCTATAGAAAACTAATCTTTGTTAAAGTTATCTATAGAAAACTGATCGAAAAAGTAAAGTTTTCTATAGAAAACTGATCGTTTTTAAAGTTTTCTATAGAAAACTGATCGTTGTTAAAGTTTTCTATAGAAAACTGATCGTTGTGAAAGTTTTCTATAGAAAACTGATCGCTGTTAAGATTTTCTATAGAAAACTGATCACTGTTAAAGTTTTCTATAGAAAACTGATCGCTGTATATCTCTCCGGAAGATTTCTATATGAAACTGATCGTTCTAAAAGTTTTCTGTTGAATATAGTACGCTGTAAAAGGTAACCAGTTTTTTTTCTTTCATAATTACTACATAACTGCCAAACATATATTTAGCAAATAATTACTATCACCATAAGTTACATACCAATTATTCAAACGGTGATGACCATATTAAACAAAATATAACAAAAAGTGTTAGTTTTTTTTTTTTTATATTTTAAGATAGTTAATGGTTTATTTTTAAAATTTTACAAAAAAATTTAATTATTATGTCTTTCAATAAAATAAAAAAACCTTAAACACTATTACTTTCACTTACAATTCCCAAAAACAAAAGGTACTTAAACATTTTCAAAAAAAGAGAAATATTCAAAAATGGAAACATTTGTTTAAAAATAGTTAAATTGTTTTACGAAAAAAATAACAACATAATAGAAATGTACAAGTAGTTTTAACCCAAGTTTTGCCTTGACCTTTACTGATAACATCATCACCATCATTAAAGTTATACCACAAAAATACAAAAAAGACAACTATTTTCAAAAATATAAATTTCACTTTCAACTTTTTCCTACCCACAGCACACAAGTGAAACAAACCGAAAAAAAACCCATAAAACCGCCAAAAACAAAATTCTATTGTTAACTTCCGTTTTCCGTTTTTAAAACTTTGTAAAGACATTGTTAAAAAAGAAAAGTGTCCACCTGCAAGTGCAAATTATGCAAAAAGTACTTGTTTGTAGCAAACAAAAACATGTTTAAGGCATTATATTTGAAGTTTTGTGGCAAGTTTTCTACGTTTTAATAAAAATTAATAAATTTTTATTGTATTTTAAAGCGGAAAAGCATATCTTGTTTGTTTTTTCTTGCCTTGCCTTAATAGAAAACAAGGAAAATGTTCATCAGTTTGATGATGAGCAATTTTCTTTTGACTACATCATTACGTGCTTGGTTGAAATTTTTAAAATTTCCTTTAACAAAAATTTTGTGATTTTATTCGGAAGTAAAAAATTATTACTAATGTATACGCATAATCCATTAAAAAACTGATCACTGTTTAAAGTTAATTTAAGAAAGCCGATCGCTGGTAAAGTTCTCTATTTAAAACGGATCATTGTTAAAGTTTTCTATAGAAAACTGATCGTTGTTTAAGTTTTCTGTATCAAATTGACTGATGTTAAAATTTTCCGTAGAAAACAGATCGCTGTTACAATTTACTATAGGAAACTGATCGCTGATAAAGTTTTTTCTAGAAAACTTTTGCTGTTTACGTTTTTTTTAGAAAACTGATCGCAGTTTAAGTTTTCTATAGAAAACTGATCGCTGTTTAAGTTTTTCTATTGAAAACTGATCGCTGTTTAAGTTTTTCTATTGAAAACTGATCACTTTCCTATAGAAAACTGATCGCTGTTTAAGTTTTCTATAGAAACTGATCTCTGTTTAAGTTGTCTATTGAAAACTGATCGCTGATTAAGTTTTCTATAGAAAACTGATCGCTGTTTAAGTCTTCTATATAAATTTAATTTTTTTGTTTAATTTTTTATAGAAAACTGATCGCTGTTATATTTTTCTATAGAAAACTGATCGCTGTTTAAGTTTTCTATAGAAAACTGATCGTTGTTTAAGTTTTCTATAGAAAACTGATCGCTGTTTAAGTTTTCTATAGAAAACTGATCGCTGTTTAAGTTTTCTATAGAAAACTGATCGCTATTTAAGTTTTCTATAGAAAACTGATCGCTCTTTTAGTTTTCTATAGAAAACTGATCGCTGTTTTAGTTTTCTATAGAAAACTGATCGCTGTTTTAGTTTTCTATAGAAAACTGATCGCTGTTTTAGTTTTCTATAGAAATCTGATCGCTGTTTTAGTTTTCTATAGAAAACTGATCGCTGTTTTAGTTTTCTATAGAAAACTGATCGCTGTTCATGTTTTCTATATTAAACTGATTGACGTTTAAGTTTTCTATAGAAAACTGATCGCTGTTTAAGTTTTCTATAGAAAACTGATCGCTGTTTTAGTTTTCTATAGAAAACTGATCGCTGTTTATGTTTTCTATATTAAACTGATTGACGTTTAAGTTTTCTGTAGAAAACTGATCGCTGTTTTAGTTTTCTATAAGTAAAACTTAACGCTGTTTATGTTTATTATAGAAAACTGATCGCTGATTAAGTTTTCTATATAAAACTGATCGCTGTTTCAGTTTTCTACAGAAAGCTGATCACTGGTTTAGTTTTCTAGAGAAAACTGATCGCTGTTTATGTTTTCTGCATAAAATTGAACCCATTTTATGTTTTCTATATAAAATTATCGTGGTTAAAATTTTCTAAGTAAAAAACTGATCTCTATGAAAGGGAAGAGAACATACAGAACATTGTCTTCAACATTTTGAGAAACTATCTTAATAATATACAACTTTCATAATCGTGCCTTTAAAAGTCTTCGACACTTTGGTTAACTGGGTTTATTACTTCCTAACTCCACATATATGTAAAAAGTATACCTTAAAAGTATTACCAAATACCATATAAAATCAAAACACCCCTGATTTTTATTATAGCTTCGTATTATAGACTATAATCATCATTTCAAATTATCGTTAGTTTATGCAGACTTCCTTAATAAAACAACAAACTTGAAGAAAACAATGTAAATTGTAATTTTCATATACAAGTAAATAAATTACAAGATTCAAGTTCAAATCGCTTGTCAATTTCATCATAAAAAGTCATAAAAAAATATCTAAATGAATAAGAGAAAAACTGGTTTAAATTGCAAATAAACAAAAAAAGTTACAACTTTCTTTCCAACGATTATAACATTTGATGTATTAAACATCATTACATTGATTAAGGAAAATTTATGTGCGGACAATTTCCAAAAAAATACTTGTAATTTTTTTTTTTATGTTTAAACTTTCGTCTATAAGGAATTGAAATTGCTATGTGGTAAACTTGAAATTTGTAGACAAAATTTGCAAAACAAAATATTAAATAGTAATAAACCAAACCAGAAAAAGAAAATATATTTTTTTTATGGAAAAACTGGTAAAATACTTAAACAACATCAATAATGATTTGATAGACAATTTGTTGTTGTGATAGAAATTATAAATAATTTTCGCGTGAAAATAAATATTTTAATGGCTGTCAAAAAGCTTTTAGTTGATTTTTTTCCTCCATTTTTTTTTGTTTAGTGTTGAGGGAAAAGTGAAACAAATCCTGATTTGTTGTTTTTTGTTATAAGCAAATCCGTTAAGGAATTGATTTGTAGACCTAATGAGAAATTCCGCAATTTTGATGAGATCTTTGACTTAAAAGCTAAATTTTTCTATAAAAATATGATAAAAATTTCTTTAAAGATCAGTTCTTCAAAAAACTGTTTATTTTTGAAGATTTCTATAAAAAAGTGATCTCTTTTAAGTTTTCTATAGAAAACTGATCGTTGCTGAAGTTTTCTAATTAAGTTTTCTAACTGAAACTGATCGTTGTTTAAGTTGTCCATAGAAAAATGATCGCTGCTAAAGATTTCTATAGAAAATTGATCGCTGTTTAAGTTTTCTACAGAAAACTGATCGCCGTTTAAGTTTTCTATAGAAAACTGATCTTTGTTTAAGTTTTCTATGGAAAACTGATCGCTGTTTAAGTTTTCTATGGAAAACTGATCGCTGTTTAAGTTTTCTATAGAAAACTGATCGCTGTTGAAACTCTCTATAGAAAATTGATTGTTGTCAAAGTTTTCTATAAAAAACTGATCGCTGTTAAAGATTTCTATAGAAAACTGATCGCTGTTTACGTTTTCTACAGAAAACTGATCGCCGTTTAAGTTTTCTGTAGAAAACTGATCGCTGTTGAAGCTATCTATAGAAAATTGATTGTTTAAGTTTTCTATGGAAAACTGATCGTTGTTTAAGTTTTCTATGGAAAACTGATCGCTGTTTAAGTTTTCTATGGAAAACTGATCGCTGTTTAAGTTTTCTATAGAAAGCTGATCGCTGTTGAAGCTCTCTATAGAAAATTGATCACTGTCGAGGTTTTCTAAAGGGAAACTGATCGTTGTTTAAGTTGTCTATAGAAAACTGATCGCTGTTAAAGATTTCTATAGAAAACTGATCGCTGTTTAAGTTTTCTACAGAAAACTGATCGCCGTTTAAGTTTTCTGTAGAAAACTGATCGCTGTTTAATTTTTCTATAGAAAACTGATCGCTGTTGAAACTCTCTATAGAAAATTTATTGTTGTTAAAGTTTTCTATAAAAAACTGATCGCTGTTAAAGATTTCTATAGAAAACTGATCGCTGTTTACGTTTTCTACAGAAAACTGATCGCCGTTTAAGTTTTCTACAGAAAACTGATCGCCGTTGAAGCTATCTGTAAAAAACTGATCGCTGTTTAAGTTTTCTATAGAAAACTGATTGCTGTTTAAGTTTTCGGTATCAAATTGATCGCTGTTAAAGATTTCTAAAGAAAATTGATTGCTAATGATGTTTTCTATAGAAAAATGTTTTATGCAAACGTTTTCTATATAAAACAAAACTGATCGCAGTCAAAGTTTGTTATAGGAAACTAATATATAGTGAAGTTTTCTATAGAAAACTGATCGTTGTTGAAATTTTATATAGAAAACTGATCGCCGCCAAAGTTTTCTATGGAATACTAACTACTGTTGTTGTTGTTGTCTATAGGAAACTGATCGTTGTTGAAGTTTCTAACGGAAAATTGATCGCTGTTATGGAAAATGTTCGCTGGTTAAGTTTTGTATAGGAAAGTGATCACTGTTGAAAGTTTCTATGAAAAACTTGTCGCTGTTGAAGTTTTCCATAGAAAACTGTCTAAGATTTCTATATAAAGGTGGTCGCTTTTGAGAATTTCTGTAGAATACTGATCACTAGAAACCGATCACTTATAAAGTTTTCCATATTAAACTGATCGTTGTGGAAGATTTGTGTATTAAACTGATCGCTGTCAAAGTTTTCTATGGAAACTAGTCGTTTGTTGTAAACATTGGTAAATGTACTTGATCTTCTAAAGGATTTGAACTTGATTTGTTCATTAAAATTTTGTTTATCTACTCGATCGTTGCTTTAAATATTTATTTGAATTTTGTATTAAGACCAAATAAAACGCCCAAATAACATCACA
Source organism: Lucilia sericata (assembly GCF_015586225.1). Taxonomy (NCBI): domain Eukaryota; kingdom Metazoa; phylum Arthropoda; class Insecta; order Diptera; family Calliphoridae; genus Lucilia; species Lucilia sericata. The sequence continues at coordinate 131,397 of NW_023994484.1, forward strand.
AACAAACAAATAATTAACTATAACAATAAAATCTTCAAGTAATACTTTATAATTAATGCTTAATATGAGTTGAACAACAACAAAAGCGAAAAACTGAAAAAAAACTTTTATGTAGTTGCATGAAATGCAACCTTGAAATTGAATTTTAAAAATTCAACAGTTTACAAGTATTTGGTGGCAGCACCAAAAGCTGTATACTGCAGCAGTACTGAGACTTGTAATGCGCAACAGAGAAAATACTATAAAACAGGTATCATATTTATAAAATATCCAACCAAACTCTAAACAAGTGATCATTAACTGACGATTCTGTTTTACTAATTTGATAGTAAGCAACACTTGTACTTATTGTACTTATGGATTTAACAATTTTATCTGTTGTAAGTCCCCCACCATTTGACTTTCCGTCTGTCTGTCTGCTTGGCTTTTTGACTGTGAATACTTACTTATGTATAACATGTTTTAATAGTAATTCACTGTAATTGGAGTACAACAGTGAGCAAAGCAAGCCTGCATTTTTATTAGTTAACATCATGATCATCATTACAATGACTCGTGAGTGGAGGGGGAGTAGACTGTGTAATGTTTTGTTTAAGTCAAGGGTGGGGATTATATTTTGTATAGGAAAATAATCTTCTTCCTGTTGTTTAGTTGTTGAACATGGATTTTTTTTAGAGTGTGAGATATGCTTGAATGCTTTGAAATAAGTCAACAAGTATTGAATGAATGAATGTAATTTAACATTCATGATTTTTTTAACAGTGTAACAATAAATACTTTGTTTTATGTACGATCACAGAAAACTGATCACACTGAATGTTTTCTATTTAATAAATTGATCAAACTAAACTTTAGTTATAGAAGTCTTATTAGCAGTTAATATCATTTTACCGAAAACCAATTGCCGAATACATTTTTATGCAAAACCTGATCTCTAGGGGATTTTTTATATTGAAAACTGATATTTGTTAAAGTTTTCTATAAAAAAAGTGATCGCTGTTAAAGTTTTCTATAGAAAACTGATCGCCGTTTAAGTTTTGTATAGAAAACTGATCGCTGTATAAGTTTTCTATAGAAAACTGATCGCTGCTTAAGTTTTCTATAGAAAACTGATCGCTGCTTAAGTTTTCTATAGAAAACTTATCACTGTTTAAGTTTTCTATAGAAAACTGATCGCTGTTTAAGTTTTCTATAGAAAACTGATCGCCGTTTAAGTTTTCTGTAGAAAACTGATCGCCGTTTAAATTTTCTATAGAAAACTGATCGCTGTTTAAGTTTTCTATAGAAAAGTGATCGCCTCTTAATTTTCTATAGAAAACTGATCGCTGTAAGTTTTCTATAGAATACAGATCGCTGTTTAAGTTTTCTATAGAAAACTGATCGCTGTTTAAGTTTTCTATAGAAAACTAATCGCCGTTTAAGTTTTCTGTAGAAAACTGATCGCCGTTTGAGTTTTCTATAGAAAACTGATCGCTGTTTAGGTTATCTATAGAAAACTGATCGATGTTTAAGTTTTCGATAAAAAACATATCTCCTCTTAAGTTTTCTATAGGAAACTGATCGCTGTTTAAGTTTTCTATAGAAAACTAATCGCCGTTTAAGTTTTCTGTAGAAAACTGATCGCCGTTTGAGTTTTCTATAGAAAACTGATCGCTGTTTAAGTTTTCTATAGAAAACTAATCGATGTTTAAGTTTTCGATAAAAACTGATCGCTGTTTAGGTTTTCTATAGAAAACTGATCGCTGCTTAAGTTTTCTATAGAAAACTGATCGCTGCTTAAGTGTTCTATAGAAAACTAATCGCTATTAAAGTTTTCGTTGTTAAAGTTTTGTAGTGAAAAACTAGAGATGATTTAATAAAAATTGCATCACTTCATATGGGCCCCACTGTTATATCATTGTTATTATTACAATTAACCAACAATTATGCGGAAAATGAATAAAAATTGCATAAATCTTTTTTTACGTGGAGCTTACTAAATAAAAAAAAACTGCAACTTGTTTTTATAAATACTTGTATTTTTCAACATACAATTTGTCGAATGTCCGGAGATGAGTTGAATGCAGTAGTGCCTGACGAAGAAGTTGATTGTGAAAACTGAGAATACAAAAAAAAACGACAATAGGAAAAAAATGCCAATGATGAATGAATATAAATTCATAAATTAATATTCAATAAAATATTTAGTTTTATTTGAACAAAAAAAAAAAAAAAAAACACATTATAAATACCATGCATTTTTTAGAAATATGAAATAAATTAACCGCTTTTGATGTGAAATTTATAATGAGATGAGTTTTTGACTGGTAGCAGGCAGCATGACTTTTTTCATTTGACGAAATGACACAACCATAACGAATCAATTTTATTTTGCTATTTCTCAGACACCCAGTTTAAAACCCTCGGCAAGAAATTAAATTTATAAACTATAAAATAGAAATAATTAATAGTTTTAACAGTGCCTTTTGATAGAGAATATGTCATTATGATCATTGTGTATCTTTTAGTATTTTGCTAGTTTTAAGTTATGCCGTGGCATAGAGAGTTTAAGCTGAGGTTAATTAAACTTGTTGTGTTTTGCTAGTAGTCTTTACTCGTAAATTGTCTTAATTAGTGTGAGCTTTAGTATGATTATAAATAATATAATGCTAAAAGTTCAAGGGCTAAATATTTATTGATATTTATGATTTTTACTGGTTTTAGAGTCAGCTTTAAAGTGATCGTTTAAAAGTGAAATGAATAAATAAGTTATCGCTCTTTAGAAAACTGATCGCTGTTTAAGTTGTCTGTAGTAAAGTGATCGCTGTTTAAGTTTTCTATAGGAAACTGATCGCAGTTTAAGTTTTCTATAGAAAAGTGATCGCCGCTTAAGTTTTCTATAGATCGCTGTCTAAGTTGTCTATAGAAAATTGATCGGTGTTAAAGTTATCTATATAAAACTGATTGCTTTTAAAGTTTTCTAAAGAAAACAAATCGCTATTAGAGTTTTCTATACAAGACTGATCGCTGTTAAAGTTTTGTATAGGAAACTGATCGTTGTTTGAGTTTTCTATAGAAAACTGATAGCTGTTTAAGTTTTCTGTACAAAAGTGATCGCCGTTTAAGTTTGCTATATAAAAATTGATCACTGTTTAAGTTTTCTATAGAAAAGTGATCGCTGTTTAAGTTTTCTATAGAAAAGTAATCGCCGCTTAAGTTTTCTATAGAAAACTGATCGCTGTTTAAGTTTTCTATAGGAAACTGATCGCCGTTTAAGTTTTCTATAGAAAACATATAATTTGTTTGCTGTTGAAGTTTTCTATATAGAACTTACTGATCGGTGTTGAAGTTTTCTATAGAAAATTAATCGCTGTTGAAGTTTTCTGTAGAAAACTGATAGCTGTTAATGTTTTCTATAGAAAATTGATAGCCGTTAATGTTTTCTATAGAAAATTGATAGCTGTTAATGTTTTCGTTGCTTAAGTTTTCTATAGAAAACCGATAGCGTTTAATGTTTTCTATAGATAACTGATCGCTGTTTAAGTTTTTTATAGAAAACTAATCGCTGTTAAAGTTTTCTATAGAAAACTGATCGCTCTTAACGTTTTTTATAGAAAACTGATCGGTGTTGAAGTTTTCTATAGAAAACTGATCGCTGTTAAAGTTTTCTATAGATAACTGATCGCTGTTAATGTTTTCTATATAGAAAACTGATCATTGTTTAAGTGTTCTATGATCTCTGTTAAAGGTTTCATCAGAAAACTGATCACTATTGAAGTGTTGTTTTAGAAAAGAAAACTGATCGCTGTTTAAGTTTTGTATAGAAAACTGATCGTTGTTTAAGTTTTTTATAGAAAACTGACCGTTGTATATAGGAAACTGATCGCTGTTAAATTTTTCTATAGAAAACTGATCGCTGTTGAAGTTTTCTTTCGAAAATTGATCGCTGTTGAAGTTTTCTATAGAAAACTGATCGCTGTTGTAGTTTTCTTTAGAAAAATGATTACTGTTAACATTTTCTTTAGAAAACTAATCGTTGTTAAAGTATTATATAAATCAGATTTTATGAATTATCAACAGAAATCGGGGTCAGTCTTTTTGAAACACGGTATTATTATATAAACTTATATTACTGCCAATAGTCTACTCTACGCACCTTTAATTTTAGTTGTTATATTGTTTTTTAATTACCAACCATTTCAAATGAATTTGTAGTTCAATTTTAAACTTACTTCAATATAAATATTTTAGTTCATTTTTATACAACAAAAATTAACTATCATGCGTTTAAAATAAAATTAACACACTTATCACATTTCATTGCAACGAAATACCAACTGACAACTGAAACACATGGCCATCGTTGCAGGTGAAGAGTAATACGTTTTAATGTTTTCCTTTTTGGTTTTTTTGTTTTTCAACTAAAGAATGAATAAATACAAACAAAAATATTTATTTATAAGAAACCAAAGCCAACTGATTTTGAAAAGTAAACCAGTCATACCAATAAAACTAGCGGCAAAAAGTTTGAAATAATAATACTATTTTTTACGTAGATAATGCAACTTCGAACGCAACATGGCACAAAAGTAAATTTTGATATGAAGTCGGTAGTCATACAATACCTGCACGTAGAGTAGTTGAACAGAAAAAAAATACATTATATGGTCTTAGAAATATAGTTAAAAAAGAATCTAATGTTACCAATATGACCTCGTTTCCGGATTGTCTGGCACAAGTCTTTGACAACAATAAAGAATTAAAAGATTGTGAAGAGAATGACAATGTTAATGATGAAGATGATGAACAACTGCCAGTGAAGTTAAATAAACTTCATAAATAGAAAAATTAATGAAATATATTTGTTTTTACTTAGTGTAGTAGATAAGACTAGAATCTGTGATTTGTTTGAGTGCAGAGAAGGGTAACTTGGAACAATGAAGTCGAGAGTTTAACGTGAACACCTGCCTTGACGGCCTAATTCCACGGTGGTCTTTTTCACCCACAGGGTAGACTAGAGACGGTCTACCCGCGCCCCTGAATTCTTCAATGAAGAACTCAGGTAGCAATTTTTGTACATGGCTGAGCCGGTCCATGTACAAGTACTTTGTTAAAGAACTCGAGCTATCTAATCTCTTGCCATAGTAGCCCCGTTGCGGAATGACAGGCAGCATGGGATCAATCCCAATGCAAACCCCGACAAGGAAAAAGCAATCACTGGTCTAAAGTCAATAGAAGGGGGTGACTAGTCCCAACATCAGGTGAAATCAATCTTCCGGTAAGCCGGAAGGTGACCACCCTTATGATGTCATGAAAGATTGCATTATTCAAAATGCAATCCCCATCATCTAATGACCCATTCCAGTGCATTCCTTAACCTCTTTAAGCCCGCGCAACCACACTACTGAGATGGCCCTGTTGGTTTGGCAACAGCACCTAGAGACATATTTGGTAGTCCGAAATACCCAACAAAATGGATCAGGATCCCTCTTTTATGAACCGATCAATGTAACAAAGGAAATAGGAATTTCCAAAGTCAATTGATTCCAATAATTGCCCCGACAAATAGTCGCGTAGCATGTATCAATATATCCTGTTGAGATGGCAACAGCACCGAAGAACTTCCCCGAAGCGTAAAAAGGCATACTAAATCAGTACTAATCTCCAATATATGGAGACTTTCCCGATCTTTCACCAATTTCCGCATCAGTTCCATTCCCATGATCATAAAGATCGCTCTACGGGATGACAGGCAACCATTGAATACTAACCTGACAATTCCCCAGCATATACCGGCGTCCCACTACACGACCGGTAAGAAATACCGATCGGGTTTAGGAATCCAGCATATGCTGCTTTGTACACAGACCTGTTCGAAGAGAGAATTATCCAACCCATTAGGTATAGGATATATCAGTCCTTAAACCAACATTCTCTCCCCGCGATTTGGGTTTCAACCACAGCCACTACGTGGATCCCGAAGGAACCTCAACCAATTGACCGGCCAGGACTAGGTCCTGTGGGCAACCGGCCACCCGTAGTGCCAGATTATATGGTACTCTGGTTAGACCCCATGCCAGATCATTCCAAGGAAAGGCCGAGGATACATCTGATCATCACCAGTTTATAGTCCCGGCAGACTAGAGGTATTGGTAGCACCTCTTTTCCCCGGGATTGCAATAACACCAAGGTGTAGCTTTCACCAAGGTAACATGCCCCCGGGGGGGGTAACTTGGAACAGTGGGACTGATCGTATTAGGCATTATTTTATGCTTTAATGTAAGAAAACTGATCGCTGTTAAATCTTTCTATGCAAAACTGATCGCCGGTGAAGTTTTCTATAGAGAACTGATCACTGTTAAAATTTTCTAAAGAAAAATGATTGTTTTAAAAGTTTTCTATAAAAAACTGATCGTTTTAGATAACTGATCACTGTTGAAGTTTTCTACAGGAAATTGTAGTTAAACGTTTTTGTAGAAACCTGATCGCTGTTTAAGTTTTTTTGTTAAAAACTCATCGCAGTTTAATATTACTTTAGTAAACCGATCGCTGTTATAATTTTGTACCAGAAACTGAAATTTTTAAAGAAGTTCCTTCAAAAACTGATCGCTCTTTACGTTTTCTATAAAAAACTAATCGCTTTTTAAGTTTTCTATAGAAAACTAATCACTGTTTAAGTTTTCTATAGAAAACAGATCTATGTATAGGTTTGCTATAGAAAACTGATCGCAGTTAAAGTTTCCCATGGATAACTGATCGCTGTTTAAGTTTTCTATAGTAAACTGATCGATGTATAAGTTTTCTATAGAAAACTGATCGCTGTTTAAGTTTTCTATAGAAAACTGATCGCTGTTTAAGTTTTCTATAGTAAACTGATCGATGTTTAAGTTTTCTATAGAACAATGATCACTGTTTAAGTTTTCTATAGAAAACTAATCGCAGTTTAAGTTTTCTATAGAAAACTGATCGCTGTTTAAGTTTTCTATAGAAAACTGACCGCTGTTTAAATTTTCTATAGAAAACTTATCGCTGTTTAAGTTTTCTATAGAAAACTGATCGCTGTTTAAGTTTTCTATAGTAAACTGATCGATGTTTAAGTTTTCTATAGAACAATGATCACTGTTTAAGTTTTCTATAGAAAACTAATCGCAGTTTAAGTTTTCTATAGAAAACTGATCGCTGTTTAAGTTTTCTATAGAAAACTGACCGCTGTTTAAGTTTTCTATAGAAAAATTATCGCTGTTTAAGTTTTCTATAGAAAAATTATCGCTGTTTAAGTTTTCTATAGTAAACTGATGTTTAAGTTCTCTATAGAAAACTGATCGCTAATTAAGTTTTCTATAGAAAACTTATCGCTGTTTAAGTTTTTTATAGAACACTGATCGCTCTTTAAGTTTTCTATAGAAAACTGATCGCTGTTTAAGTTTTCTATGGAAAACTTATCGCTGTTTAAGTTTTTTATAGAACACTGATCGCTGTTTAAGTTTTCTATAGAAAACTGATCGCTGTTTAAGTTTTCTATAGAAAACTACTCACTGTTTAAGTTTTCTATGGAAAACTTATCGCTGTTTAAGTTTTCTATAGAGAACTGATCGCAGGTTAAGTTTTCTATGGGAAACTGATCGCAGGTTAAGTTTTCTATGGAAAACTGATCGCTGTTTAAATTTTCTACAGAAATCTGATCGCTGTTTAAGTTTTCTATAGAACAATGATCGCTGTTTAAGTTTTCTATAGAAAACTGGTCGCTGTTTAAGTTTTCTATATAAAACTGATCGCTGTTTAAGTTTTCTATAGAAAATTGATCGCTGTTTAAGTTTTCTATAAAAAACTGATCGCTGTTTAAGTTTTCTATAGAAAACAGATCGCTGTTTAAGTTTTCTATAGAAAATTCATCACTGTTAAAGTTTTCTTGAGAAAACTGATCGGCGTTAAAGTTTTCTCTGATTGCAATCTAAATTTTATATAGAAAACTGATGACTTTAAAGGTTTTCTAATCGTTGTTAAAGTTTTCTATGGAGACTGATTACTGCTATTGTTTTCTAATTAAAACTGGTCACTGTTTATCTTTTATGTCGAATATTGATAACTTTAAAAGTTTTCTATAAAATTGTGATCGGCAGAAAACTGATTGCCCTTTAAGTTTGATCGATGAAAAGTTTTCTATAAGGAACTGATCGCTTTTAAAGTTTTATGAATGGAACTGATCGCTTATAAAATTGTCTGTAGATCTCTGATCCGTTTTCTTTAGGAAACTGATCGCTGCTTATGATTTCATTCTAAAAATGATCGCTGTTAATATTTATAATCGCTTAAAAAGTGTCTTTATTAAACGGAAAAGTACCAAATGTGTAAATTAATAATGTGTAAAAGTACCATTACTCCATGATCATCTCCGCTGCGAATTGATTTTATGTACCACATGTATAGATCTTTCATTAGAAGCTTCTTGTCATGACTATGTTAAAAACCACACATATTTTTCTCAATTCTTGCTGTTAGCAGCTTTTTCCAGCTACAACTCCAATATTAGTAAAATAGCTGTCATACCACACACTAAACTAATATTGGAGTCATAAACTCAACTGCGACGAAGACGTTTCTTTAGTTTTTCCTAGAACGTGATTATGATTACTTTTACAAACCAACACACAAAAATATTTATGTCATTAATCTGAATGTGTGACTAGAATGTCGGTCACAGTAAATTGTAAAAAAAAACATGAAAATAAAAATCTTAAAAAAGAAAACATAAAATGGGTAAATGGATAAAGTATAAAGTAAAAATGGAGCATAAACTAAGGCCTTTGCTATTGTATATTTTATTATTACAGCAATTGTCAAACAAGTTTAAAACTTTCTTTACAACATAAACAAATAAATAATAAAAACTAAGTAAATAATAATAAATTGAAACTAAAACAAGACAATTGTTAAACGAAAATTTTTTTTATAATTTATTACCAAGTAATATAATGTTTATTTAACGAAAGTAATTGTTGGCAAGTTTTAAATGTTTAAGTGACAAGAAACAGTGGTTTGTAAAAGGCAAAATGTACAGAAAATTGTTTTAAAGGTTCGAAGGACCATTTTAATATGGTTGTTTAAGGAATTCTCAAATATAATGCTTTATAAAAATTATCATTATTTTTCACATTTTTTAAAGCTTCTTTTGTTGTCTACATTCATTTGTACTTCTGTCCTATATTGCTAAATAATTAGTAAATATATTACTAATGTATGAGTAATTTTTAAAATTTAGTTAAGTAAAAATTAATTTTTTTTATTAAATATCATTAGTAGCAGTAAATTTATATCTATATTGTTCCATATGATCACACATTGTGTAGTCACTTGAGTCATTCAATATCCAACGTGTTTGTCCAATTAGTAAGTTTGTCTAAATAAAAAAACAATAACAAAAAAAGGTTTCCTTCTTAATTAATGTAATTTATACTCCTCTTTTTTTTCTTCCCCTTTTCTTTCCTTAACTTTATTATGTGTCTTTTGGGTATTAAATTTCAACTACCACTACTACTTTCAACTAAAATCTTAAATTAATTTCTATAACAACAAAAATTTTGTTGTTACTACTGTATGTAGCTCCTAAGGAACCCTTTTAAATTCCGCAAACGAATATTAAGTGCTAACGATGCAATATTATGGGAAAATATGGTAAGTTTTAGGATTAATATTTGATTAGAAAGTAAATTAATGCTATAGAAAAACTGATCGCTAGAAAACTAAATTTTTCTATAAAAAACTGATCGGTGTTAAAGTTTACGATAGAAAACTGATCGCTTTTAAAGTTTTCTGTAGAAAACTGATCGCTGTTAATGTTATCTATAGAAAACTGATCGGTGTTAAAGTTTACTATAGAAAACTGATCGCTTTTAAAGTTTTATGTAGAAAACTAATCTTTGTTTAAGTTTTCTATAGAAAACTGATCGCTGTTAATGTTAACTATAGAAAACTGATCGCTGTTAAAGTTTTCTATAGAAAACTGATCACTGTTAAAGTTAACTATAGAAAACTGATCGCTGGTAAAGTTTTCCATAGGAAACTGATCGCTGATAAAGTTTTCTATAGAAAACTAATCGCTGTTAAAGTTTTCTATACAAAACTGATTGCTGGTAAAGTTTTCTATAGGAAACTGATCTCTGTTAAAATTTTCTATAGAAAATTGATCGCTGTTAAAGTTAACTATAGAAAACTGATCGCTGTTAAAGTTAAATAAAGAAAATTGATCGCTGTTAAAGTTTTCTATAGAAAACTGATCGCTTTTAAAGTTTTCTATAGAAAACTGATCGCTGTTAAAGTTAACTAAAGAAAACTAATCGCTGTTAAAGTTTTCTATAGAAAACTGATCGCTGTTAAAGTTTTCTATAGAAAACTGATCGCTATTTAAGTTTTCTATAGAATACTGATCGCTTTTAAAGTTTTCTATACAAAACTGATTGCTGGTAAAGCTTTCTATAGGAAACTGATCGCTGTTAAAGTTTTCTATAGAAAACTGATCGCTGTTAAAGTTAAATAAAGAAAACTGATTGCTGTTTAAGTTTTCTATAGAAAACTGATCGCTGTTAAAGTTAACTATAGAAAACTGATTGCTGTTCAAGTTTTCTATAGAAAACTAATCGCTGTTAAAGTTTTCTATAGAAAACTGATCGCTGTTAAAGTTAACTATAGAAAACTGATCGCTGTTAAAGTTAACTATATAAAAGTGATCGCTATTAAAGTTAACTATTGAAAACTGATCGCTGTTAAAGTTATCTATAGAAAACTGATCGCTATTAAAGTTCACTATAGAAAACTGATCGCTGTTAAAGTTAACTATAGAAAACTGATCGCTGTTAAAGTTAACTAAGGAAACTGATCGCTATTTAAGTTTTCTATAGAATACTGATCGCTTTTAAAGTTTTCTATACAAAACTGATTGCTGGTAAAGTTTTCTATAGGAAACTGATCACTGTTAAAGTTTTCTATAGAAAACTGATCGCTGTTAAAGTTAACTATAGAAAACTGATCGCTGTTAAAGTTAAATAAAGAAAACTGATCGCTGTTCAAGTTTTCTATAGAAAACTAATCGCTGTTAAAGTTTTCTATAGAAAACTGATCGCTATTAAAGTTAACTATAGAAAACTGATCGCTGTTAAAGTTAACTACAGAAAACTGATCGCTATTAAAGTTAACTATAGAAAACTGATCGCTGTTAAAGTTAACTATAGAAAACTGATCGCTGTTAAAGTTATCTATAGAAAACTTATCGCTGTTAAAGTTTTCTTTAGAAAACTGGTCGCTGTTAAAGTTTTCTATACAAAACTGATCGGCGTTAAAGTTTTCTACACAAAACTGATCGCTGTTAAAGTTTTCTACACAAAACTGATCGCTGTTAAAGTTTTCTATAGAAAACTAATCACTGTTAAAGTTTTCTATAGTTAACTGATCGCTGTTAAAGTTTTCTATGGAAGACTGATCTCTGTTAAAGTTTTCTGTAAAAAACTGATCGCTGTTAAAGTTTCCTATAGAAAATTGAACGCTGTTAAAGTTTTTTATAGAAAACTGATCGCTGTTAAAGTTTTCTGTAAAAAACAGCTCGCTGTTAAAGTTTTCTATAGAAAGCTGATCGCTGATAAAGTTTTCGTTAGAAAACTTATCGCTATTAAAGTTCTCTTTAGAGAACTTTTCGCTATTAAAGTTTTCTATGGCAAACTGATTGCAGTTAAAGTTTTCTATATAAAACTGATCACTGTTAAAGTTTTCTATAAGAAACTGATCACTATGAAAGTCTTCTCTAAAAACTTATCACTGTCAAAGTATTCTATGAAAAAAAAGTTTAGAACTGTCTCTTCAATTACAGGTTTTTGTTGAAAACTGATCGTTATAATGTTTTCAATAGAAAACTGACTCCTTTAAGTTTTCTGTTAAATTAGAATTTATTTTTTTAACATTTCTGTTAGGTGGCTTATGGGAAAATATTAAATACAACAATTACCAAATATTTAATTCTCTGTAATTTTGCGCAATTATAAAACAACTAGTTTTGGCGGCGGCATTAGAGGTCATTACACAAAAAATTTGAAAATTTTGGTAATATTGCACATATACAGGTTTAACAGTTGCCTTTTATTTCTTAACTTCTATTCTTAGGCAATAAAATTAAAGAAATATTAGAACAAGAGTTGCATATTTCACGAGTATTTTTAAGACATAAAAAGCGTTAATAAATTGTACAACTAAATTATAAATTTATTACAAAGTATTTGTTTTTTTTTTTCCAAACAAGAACAAACTAATTTTTATTTACTTTTGTAGGTCATCTAATGAGTGTTTTATTTTCATTTAAAGTTGTTCTAGTTTAGTTTTAACTAGCTGTCATCTGAGTCCAAGAAATGTGGTAACTTGTTTTAACTATTAGTTTAATTAAACTAGTTTTAGAATGTTAATACGAATGAGAGCTAATACTTGTATTATTGTGCCATAATAATTTATATTTGATTTTTTACTGTTTTATTTGAATTTTTAAATGGTATTAAGTAATTAATCTCTTGTTTTTAATGTAATTAATATGAGTTTTTTTTGCAGCGGTAGTAGTTTTTTGCGTATTTTCTTTTTAAAGGCGGTTTTTATATTTATAGTTCTTTGTTAAATAGTTTAAGCAGCTATATTTATTCTATAAAAATATAATTTAAATATTTATAATTATAATACAAGCGTTAAGTACCGTTAATAGGCAGCTGCAATGATCAATTTCAAGAATTTCAATAATTTTTATGAACAATGTTTTTATTACATTGATAATATTGCACAATGGGACCAATATCGTTTTAAACCAGAATACGAATAAGGCTGTGATCTCTGTTATATAAAATACTGATCGATTATGATCGCTGTTAAAGTTTTCTATAAAAAATTGATCGCTGTTAATATGCTTCTATAGAAAACTGATCGCTGTTAAAGTTATCTATAGAAAACCGATCGCTGTTCAAGCTTTCAATAGAAAACTGATCACTGTTGAAGATTTCTGTAGAAAACTGATCGCTGTTCAAGTTTTCTATAAAAAAACTAATCAGTCTTAAAGTTTTCTACGGAAAACTGATCGCTGTTCAACGTTTATATAAAAAACCGATCGCTGTTCAAGTTTTCTATGGAAAACTAACCGCTGTTAAACTTTTCTATAGAAAACTGATCGTTGTTGAAGAAAAATTGATTGAAAATTGATCGTTGTAAAATTTTTTTTTATAGAAAACTGATCGCTGTAAAATATTTCTATAGAAAACTGATCGCTGTTAAAGTTTTCTATAGAAAACTAATCACACTTAAAGTTTTCAAGGGAAACTGATCGTGGTTGAAGATTTCTGTAGAAAACTGATCGCTGTTGAAGTTTTCTATAGAAAACTGATCGCTGTTAAAGATTTCTTTAGAAAACTGATCGCTGTTCAAGTTTTCTATTGAAAACTGATCGCTGTTCAAGTTTTCTTGAACTGAAGTTTTCATCAGTCTTAAAGTTTTCACTGGAAAACTGATCATTCTTAAAGTTTTCACTGGAAAACTGATCATTCTTAAAGTTTTCACTGGAAAACTGATCATTCTTAAAGTTTTCTATGGAAAACTGATCGCTGTTCAACGTTTCTATAGAAAACTGATCTTTGTTCCAAGATTTTTATTGAAAACTGATCGCTGTTCAAGTTGTCTATAGAAAACTGATCGCTATTAAAGATTTTTGTAGAAAATTGAACGCTGGTAAAGATTTCTGTGGAAAATTGAATCCTGTTATCGCTGTTAAAAATTTCAAAATATTTTTGTAAAAAAGTGATCGCTGTTATTGATTTCTATGGAAAACTGATCGTTAAAGTTTTCTATAAAAAACTGTTCGCTGATAAATTTTTCTATAGACGTTTGATCGTTGTTAAAAAGTTAAAGTTTTCTATAAGAACTGATCGCTGTTTGCTATGAAAACTGATCGCTGTTAAAGTTTTTTATAGAAAACTGATCGCTGTTAAATATTTCTATAGAAAACTGATCGCTGTTAATGTTTTCTATAAAAAACTGATCGCTGTTAAAGTTTTCTATAGAAAACTGATCGCTGTTAAATATTTCTATAGAAAACTGATCGCTGTTAGTGTTTTCTATAAAAAACTGATCGCTGTTAAAGTTTTCTATAGAAAACTGATCGCTGTTAAATATTGCTATAGAAAACTGATCGCTGTAAAATATTTCTATAAAAAACTGATCGCTGTTAATGATTTCTATAGAAAACTGATCGCTATTCAAGTTTTCTACAGAAAACTGATCGCAATTAAAGTTTTATGTAAAAAACTTATTTCTTAAAGAACAACGCTTGTATTTATAAAAAAATCTTATTTTACTTTTAATGCATTCAATAGTTAAAGCACACTTTAGCCTTAAAAACCATTAATAAAATTATGATATTCATAAACAAATAATAAACGTATATTAACTATTGTGCTGATTTATGTTTAAGTTGGCAGCACTGTACAATATGGCTGTCATTTTATGTGTTAGTGTTGCGTACAATTAGGATAAAATATTCGTTGATTCGGTTTTCTTAATTTCATATTTTTGTTTATAATAGATTTTTGACAATAAAAACAAACTTTTAAGAAAAATAAATATATATATGGCTTTAATAAATGTCTATTTAGTTCAGATGTATAAATATAACATATAATTTTTAATTATTATTAAAAGTATCCGAATAACGGATATTTTGCGACAAAATATACATCACTATGACACATTTTCTTATTTTTACTTATTTTCCTTGTAATTTTTGATAAATTTTTGCAAATATTGATAAATTTCTTTGATATTTGACTAATTTTAATGCCGGCGAATATATTTTGCATTAGTATAACACTAATCAATATAATTTACATGGTTAATTACTTTGTGGCATTATATTTAACCAACAAACTTTGAAAAAGCCAAATCAAATGATTTTGTCCATCATTTGGTTGACAGACGGGCATTTCAAAATTGCCTAAAAATAGTGCTGGACAATTGGAATATTGTCAAATATTCATGCATTAATCCAATAATGTCTAGATTTGATAATCGTTTAAAAATTTTCTGGGATTTTATTTACAAATTTGTAAACGTTAAAATTAGAATTTTTAGATTTTATTTTAAAAGAAACTATAATTACTTTTCGCAATCAACCTAAAATTACCGGAAAAATCTTTATCTGAGAAAAAAATTGTTAAAAATCAAGTTATTGTTGGCTTAAAGAAGGGTCAAGCCTACAATAAAATTCTTCTAATTGTCAATGGTTTATTGAAGGTGTTTTAAGCTATTTCACGTTTATAAATACGATTTTCCTGAATTTTGCCTAAAATTGTTTAATAAACCTAAAATAAGTTTTTATAAATACAGCCGCAAATCTATAGAAGAGTTCTGTTCTAGGAAAGAGTAATGGCAGTTAATATTTTCTATAAAAAACTGATCTCCGATAAAGTTTTACAAAATTGAGTGCTTTTACAAAAATCCTATAAAGTCTAATAAAATTTCAAATCTTACAACAATAATTTAAATGTAAACGTACTCTTAACACTTTTACTTTCAAAAATGCTTCACTTTTAAATTTCCCTCCACTAAAAATTAAGCCATAAATTTGCCACAAAATAAATTTATTAATCTTTATAAATGCCAACACATTCTCACACAGGCCAGTTATTTAAACTAAATTATTACTATTATTTCTCTAAAAACTGTTTCATTTTCTTACGTTTAAAGATACGAAAAACGCAATCTCTGCCACACCATCTAAAAACATGTCGGCATTTGCAATTGAATTTAAATCTAAAATTTATTATAGCAAATAATTTGAAAATTAGTAGCCCACAGGACTTATTTTAATTTAAAGTTCCACATAGTAATTCCGACAATGTTTCTTTGGGTGTTTTTTTGCTGGTGAGATTTTATAACAATCATTACAATTACACTCCTATAGTATACACCCGTAACCTCAATACCAATACAAAATTTGTTAACAATTTTACGCAATTGAATTAAAAAATGTTTGTATCTTTTTCTTTCCATGATTTAATAAGAAAATCTCAGCCTACATGGAGCAATAAATCAATATGTATTTAGTTGTGATACGTAGAAATGGAAAATGTTTCTAATAAAGTTTTAAAAGAAAATGAAACAAAATCGTAATAGTATTACAAAATGTTTGTATTAAATTTTACAGATTGTATGGAAAAATTTATTTGTTTCGATTGCAATTGCTTTGAAAATACATTTAGGTTTGTGATGAGGGAAGTATGCCAAGTAAAAGTGCATGGATTTCTACCAATTAATCCAATCAGCAAATAAGATTTATATATAAGCTGCATAAACTTTAAACAAATGTTCCCCTTCACATAAAGTGTTGTAATACATTCGTGTTTGTTGGCATACCTTCCCTTTAAAGTTGAAAACATACATATTTTTTTATTATACTTTGTTTGAGAAGATTTGCAATTGAGATTTTTTTTATTGGTTAAAATAAAAACTATGTATAAAGCAAAACATGTGTAATCGAATAATATACGTTTAATGGGCCGTATATATACACCTTGTAAGTGCTCAAGTACAATAACAAATATATGTTTCAATTAAATTAGGGAGGTATTTCAATACAGAAGGTAATTACAGAATTACAATTAAGTTATTATCTTACTTAGAAACATCTAACAAACAAAGTTTTTCTAAAGAAAATTTCATTTTCATATAGACCAGATAAGCCCATAAACATGAATAGACTATAGTTCATGCTTTATATTAAACTATAGTTCATATTATAGACAAGACTATAGTCCAGACTTCATACTAGACTATAAGAATAGAGACTATAGATTAATCTATAGTCCAGACTATAGACTTATCTATAGTCTAGAATATAGACTATTCCATAGTCCAGACTACGGACTAATCTATAGTCCAGACTATAGACCAACCTATAGTCTAGACTATAGACTAATCTATGGTTCATACTATAGAATAATCTATAGTACAGAATTTATATTAAACTATAGTTCAAATTATAAACTAGACTATAGTTCAGACTTCATTATAGACTAATCTATAGTTCAGACTATAGAGTAATCTATAGTCCAGACTATAGAGTAATCTATAGTCCAGGCTATAGACTAATCTATAGTCCAGACTATAGACTAATCTATAGTAAAGACTATAGACTAATCTATAGTCCAGACTGTAGACTAATCTATAGTCCAGACTATAGACTAATCTATAGTCCAGACTATAGACTAATCTATAGTCCAGACTATAGACTAATCTATAGTCCAGACTATAGACTAATCTATAGTCCAGACTATAGACTAATCTATAGTCCAGACTATAGACTAATCTATAGTCCAGACTATAGACTAATCTATAGTCCAGACTATAGACTAATCTATAGTCCAGACTATAGACTAATCTATAGTCCAAACTGTAGGCTAATCTACAGTCCAGGCTATAGACTAATCTGTGGACCAGACTATAGACTAAACTATAGTCCAGACTATAGACTAATCTATAGTCCAGAGTATAGACTAATCTATTGTACAGAATATAGTCCAGACTATATATTGATCTATATTGCGGACTATAGACTAATATAGAGTCCAGTCTATAGACTAATCTATAGTCCAGACTATAGACTACACTATAGTCCAGACTGTAGACTACACTATAGTCCAGACTATAGACTAGACTATAGTCCAGACTATAGACTAGACTATAGTCCAGACTATAGACTAGACTATAGTCCCGACTATGGACTAGACTATAGTCCAGACTATATACTCGACTATAGTTCAGCCTATAGACTAGACTATAGTCCAGACTATAGTCTAGACTATAGTCCAGACTATAGACTAGACTATAGTCCAGACTATAGACTAAACTATAGTCCAGACTATAGACTAAACTATAGTCCAGACTGTAGGCTAAACTATTGACTAGACAATGGTAGAGACTTAAGACTTGACTATAGTCCAGATTATAAGAGACCATCTAGGTTCATATAAGAGACCATTTATATTCCCAATTCTCTCCAATTTTGTTTAATAAGCTGCACCTTAATGTTTGCATGGTAAACTCAGGTGTGTACTGTAGTGTCTCTAAGTGGTTGTAATAAAAACACTTAAAATTATTCATCTATATTAGCCAGAATTTAATGTAGTTAAGAAACCACTTGCTTATAAAGTATGGAACAAAATAAAAGTAACAAATAATAGATTTTTTACAAAGCAATATTAATTTTATTAGATAGGGTGAGGACCTCTGAATATACGTATATATAAAAATTATAAAACGTCAGTTCCAAATTGAATATTAACAAGCTTTGGTTAGATAAATTTTACACCACACTGTAATTTGTAAGTAGGTATTTGTGTATTGTTTACTACTTTATACACTAAAGCTATAAAGTAGATGTTTGTTATAGAGTCAATCTTCATTGAAATTGTATCGATAAAATTTGCTGTTGATGTTGTTAATGTAGCAGCTGATGTTGACGTTGTTGTTGATGCAGCTGTGTGGAATTGCTTTAATGATGTTTATTTTGTTAGCAAATCATATTTTACGTTTTTTTCTTCGAAGATTTTATTTATTCATGTTGTTATGTAGTATATAATTGTTGTTTTTATTGGCGAATTATTAAGTTTAAATGCATCCGCCACCTACTTAATGAGCCACATTTTGATACAATGATTTGTTTTCTTTTCATAATTTTCGAAAAAAAGTTGTTAAACATTAACACAACAAATTGTGTTTTAATGTTTATTTTATTGGTTTAACTTTTTAAAGATGGTAAAATTGTGACAAAATGCCCGCAGAAACAAAAAAAAATATTTATTATTTTAGTAATTTATATTTTTTCCCATAGTGTCCAGTCAGCATTTTCAATTCATGAGTTTGATTTTGGAAATTCTGTTGTAAATTGAAGATTGTAACAGTTTTTATTATTTAAGTAACTTTTATATGACACAAAATAATAAAATTAATTGCAGTATCATGTTTTTGCTCAAAATATTATTTCTGCAAATATGTCCTCATCAAAAAACATTTGTTTGAAATATTAGTCAAATCATTTCTCATAATTTTTCAAAATTTTTTAAAATTTATTGCCAATAAGCATTAAGTTGCTAATTGTTCTGTTGACAGCTTGTTTGCCATTTAGGCTCAATTAAAATTTAATAAATTTTTCTTAATATCAACAACTTAAAATAATCACAACCATTATTTTAACTATAATTTATTTAAAATGATGTTGCAAGAGAAAACAGCCTCTAAATGTTTGTTATGAGCAGTGTTACGCAAAATATAAAACAAAAATAACACAAACAAAAGTAGATGGATGCCACAAAAGCATTCCAACTTGCTGCAATTCAAATGTTACTGCAACATCATAATCAAAAGTAAATTATCTGTTTTTATTTATTTAACATTAGAGCAGTGAAAGTTTTGATATGTTTTTCGAAAACATTGTCGTCATATTAACACATTTTAGTTGTAGATTAAACGATAAAAATTAAAAAAACAACAAGTAAATAATGAATCTAATGAGATCTGAAAAAGAGTTTTAATCAGAAATATAGCAATGATTTTCTATACAAAATATGTTTTCTAAATATCCAGACTATAGATCAGACTATAGTCCAGACTATAGTCCAGACTATGGTCCAGACTATAGTCCAGACTATAGTCCAAACTACAGATCAGAATATAGTTCAGACTATAGTTCAGACTATAGTCCAGACTATAGTCCAGACTATCGATCAGACTATAGTCCAAACTACAGATCAGATTATAGTCCAGACTATAGATCAGATTATAGTCCAGACTATAGACCAGACTGTAGTTCAGACTATAGTCCAGACTATAGACCAGACTATTGTCCAGACTATAGAACAGACTATTGTCCAGACTATAGTCTGTTCTATAGTCTGGACAATAGTCTGGTCTATAGTCTGGACTATAGTCTGAACTACAGTCTGGTCTATAGTCTGGACTATAATCTGATCTATAGTCTGGACTATAATCTGATCTGTAGTTTGGACTATAGTCTGATCGATAGTCTGGACTATAGTCTGGACTATAGTCTGACTATAGTCTGAACTATATTCTGATCTGTAGTTTGGACTATAGTCTGGACTATAGTCTGGACCATAGTCTGGACTATAGTCTGGACTATAGTCTGATCTATAGTCTGGATATTTAGAAAACATATTTTGTATAGAAAATCATTGCTATATTTCTGATTAAAACTCTTTTTCAGATCTCATTAGATTCATTATTTACTTGTTGTTTTTTTAATATTTTTATCGTTTAATCTACAACTAAAATGTGTTAATATGACGACAATGTTTTCGAAAAACATATCAAAACTTTCACTGCTCTAATGTTAAATAAATAAAAACAGATAATTTACTTTTGATTATGATGTTGCAGTAACATTTGAATTGCAGCAAGTTGGAATGCTTTTGTGGCATCCATCTACTTTTGTTTGTGTTATTTTTGTTTTATATTTTGCGTAACACTGCTCATAACAAACATTTAGAGGCTGTTTTCTCTTGCAACATCATTTTAAATAAATTATAGTTAAAATATGGTTGTGATTATTTAAGTTTGATATTTAAGAAAATTTATTAAATTTTAATTGAGCCTAAATGGCAAACAAGCTGTCAACAGAACAATTAGCAACTTAATGCTTATTGGCAATAAATTTTAAAAAATTTTGAAAAATTATGAGAAATGATTTGACTAATATTTCAACAAATGTTTTTTTGATGAGGACATATTTTGCAGAAATAATATTTTGAGCAAAAACATGATACTGCAATTAATTTTATTATTTTGTGTCATATAAAGTTACTTAAATAATAAAAACTGTTACAATCTCAATTTTACAACAGAATTTCAAAATCAAACTCATGAATTGAAAATGCTGACTGGACACTATGGGAAAATATAAATTACTAAAATAATAAATATTTTTTTTTGTTTCTGCGGGCATTTTGCACAATTTTACCATCTTAAAAAGTTAAACCAAAAAATAAACATTAAAAACACAATTTGTTGTGTTAATGTTTAACAACTTTTTTTCGAAAATTATGAAAAGAAAACAAATCATTGTATCAAAATGTGGCTCATTAAGTAGGTGGCGGATGCATTTAAACATTAATAATTCGCCAAATAAAACAACAATTATATACTACATAACAACATGAATAAATAAAATCTTCGAAGAAAAAAACGTAAATTATGATTTGCTAACAAAATAAACATCATTAAAGCAATTCCACACAGCTGCATCAACAACAACGTCAACATCAGCTGCTACATTAACAACATCAACAGCAAATTTTATCGATACAATTTCAAATGAAGATTGACTCTATAACAAACATCTACTTTATAGCTTTAAGTGTATAAAGTAGTAAACAATACACAAATACCTACTTACAAATTTACAGTGTGGTGTAAAATTTATCTAACCAAAAGCTTGTTAATATTCAATTTGGAACTGACGTTTTATAATTTTTATATATACGTATATTCAGAGGTCCTCACCCTATCTAATAAAATTAATATTGCTTTGTAAAAAATCTATTATTTGTTACTTTTATTTTGTTCCATACTTTATAAGCAAGTGGTTTCTTAACATTAAATTCTGGCTAATATAGATGAATAATTTTAAGTGTTTTTATTACAACCACTTAGAGACACTACAGTACACACCTGAGTTTACCATGCAAACATTAAGGTGCAGCTTATTAAACAAAAATTGGAGAGAATTGGGAATATAAATGGTCTCTTATATGAACCTAGATGGTCTCTTATAATCTGGACTATAGTCAAGTCTTAAGTCTCTACCATTGTCTAGTCAATAGTTTAGCCTACAGTCTGGACTATAGTTTAGTCTATAGTCTGGACTATAGTTTAGTCTATAGTCTGGACTATAGTCTAGTCTATAGTCTGGACTATAGTCTAGACTATAGTCTGGACTATAGTCTAGTCTATAGGCTGAACTATAGTCGAGTATATAGTCTGGACTATAGTCTAGTCCATAGTCGGGACTATAGTCTAGTCTATAGTCTGGACTATAGTCTAGTCTATAGTCTGGACTATAGTCTAGTCTATAGTCTGGACTAGTGTAGTCTACAGTCTGGACTATAGTGTAGTCTATAGTCTGGACTATAGATTAGTCTATAGACTGGACTCTATATTAGTCTATAGTCCGCAATATAGATCAATATATAGTCTGGACTATATTCTGTACAATAGATTAGTCTATACTCTGGACTATAGATTAGTCTATAGTCTGGACTATAGTTTAGTCTATAGTCTGGTCCACAGATTAGTCTATAGCCTGGACTGTAGATTAGCCTACAGTTTGGACTATAGATTAGTCTATAGTCTGGACTATAGATTAGTCTATAGTCTGGACTATAGATTAGTCTATAGTCTGGACTATAGATTAGTCTATAGTCTGGACTATAGATTAGTCTATAGTCTGGACTATAGATTAGTCTATAGTCTGGACTATAGATTAGTCTATAGTCTGGACTATAGATTAGTCTATAGTCTGGACTATAGATTAGTCTATAGTCTGGACTATAGATTAGTCTACAGTCTGGACTATAGATTAGTCTATAGTCTTTACTATAGATTAGTCTATAGTCTGGACTATAGATTAGTCTATAGCCTGGACTATAGATTACTCTATAGTCTGGACTATAGATTACTCTATAGTCTGAACTATAGATTAGTCTATAATGAAGTCTGAACTATAGTCTAGTTTATAATTTGAACTATAGTTTAATATAAATTCTGTACTATAGATTATTCTATAGTATGAACCATAGATTAGTCTATAGTCTAGACTATAGGTTGGTCTATAGTCTGGACTATAGATTAGTCCGTAGTCTGGACTATGGAATAGTCTATATTCTAGACTATAGATAAGTCTATAGTCTGGACTATAGATATTAATCTATAGTCTCTATTCTTATAGTCTAGTATGAAGTCTGGACTATAGTCTTGTCTATAATATGAACTATAGTTTAATATAAAGCATGAACTATAGTCTATTCATGTTTTGGGCTTATCTGGTCTATATGAAAATGAAATTTTCTTTAGAAAAACTTTGTTTGTTAGATGTTTCTAAGTAAGATAATAACTTAATTGTAATTCTGTAATTACCTTCTGTATTGAAATACCTCCCTAATTTAATTGAAACATATATTTGTTATTGTACTTGAGCACTTACAAGGTGTATATATACGGCCCATTAAACGTATATTATTCGATTACACATGTTTTGCTTTATACATAGTTTTTATTTTAACCAATAAAAAAAATCTCAATTGCAAATCTTCTCAAACAAAGTATAATAAAAAAAAATATGTATGTTTTCAACTTTAAGGGAAGGTATGCCAACAAACACGAATGTATTACAACACTTTATGTGAAGGGGAACATTTGTTTAAAGTTTAGGCAGCTTATATATAAATCTTATTTGCTGATTGGATTAATTGGTAGAAATCCATGCACTTGTACTTGGCATACTTCCCTCATCACAAACCTAAATGTATTTTCAAAGCAATTGCAATCGAAACAAATAAATTTTCCATACAATCTGTAAAATTTAATACAAACATTTTGTAATACTATTACGATTTTGTTTCATTTTCTTTTAAAACGTTATTAGAAACATTTTCCATTTCTACGTATCACACTAAATACATATTGATTTATTGCTCCATGTAGCTGAGATTTTCTTATTAAATCATGGAAAGAAAAAGATACAAACATTTTTTAATTCAATTGCGTAAAATTGTTAACAAATTTTGTATTGGTATTTGAGGTTACGGGTGTATACTATAGGAGTGTATTGTAATGATTGTTATAAAATCTCACCAGCAAAAAAACACCAAAGAAACATTGTCGGAATTACTATGTGGAACTTAAATTAAAATAAGTCCTGTGGGCTACTAATTTTCAAATTATTTGCTATAATAAATTTTAGATTTAAATTCAATTGCAAATGCCGACATGTTTTTAGATGGGTGGCAGAGATTGCGTTTTTCGTATCTTTAAACGTAAGAAATGAAACAGTTTTTAGAGAAATAATAGTAATAATTTAGTTTAAATAACTGGCCTGTGTGAGAATGTGTTGGCATTTATAAAGATTAATAAATTATTTTGTGGCAAATTTATGGCTTAATTTTTAGTGGAGGGAAATTTAAAAGTGAAGCATTTTTGAAGTAAAAGTGTTAAGAGTACGTTTACATTTAAATTATTGTTGTAAGATTTGAAATTTTATTAGACTTTATAGGATTTTTGTAAAAGCACTCAATTTTGTAAAACTTTATCGGAGATCAGTTTTTTATAGAAAATATTAACTGCCATTACTCTTTCCTAGAACAGAACTCTTCTATAGATTTGCGGCTGTATTTATAAAAACTTATTTTAGGTTTATTAAACAATTTTAGGCAAATTCAGGAAAATCGTATTTATAAACGTGAAATAGCTTAAACACCTTCAATAAACCATTGACAATTAGAAGAATTTTATTGTAGGCTTGACCCTTCTTTAAGCCAACAATAACTTGATTTTTAACAATTTTTTTTCTCAGATAAAGATTTTTCCGGTAATTTTAGGTTGATTGCGAAAAGTAATTATAGTTTCTTTTAAAATAAAATCTAAAAATTCTAATTTTAACGTTTACAATTTGTAAATAAAATCCCAGAAAATTTTTAAACGATTATCAAATCTAGACATTATTGGATTAATGCATGAATATTTGACAATATTCCAATTGTCCAGCACTATTTTTAGGCAATTTTGAAATGCCCGTCTGTCAACCAAATGATGGACAAAATCATTTGATTTGGCTTTTTCAAAGTTTGTTGGTTAATATATGCCACAAAGTAATTAACCATGTAATTATATTGATTAGTGTTATACTAATGCAAAATATATTCGCCGGCATTAAAATTAGTCAAATATCAAAGAATTTATCAATATTTGCAAAAATTTATCAAAAATTACAAGGAAAATAAGTAAAAATAAGAAAATGTGTCATAGTGATGTATATTTTGTCGCAAAATATCCGTTATTCGGATACTTTTAATAATAATTAAAAATTATATGTTATATTTATACATCTGAACTAAATAGACATTTATTAAAGCCATATATTATTATTTTTCTTAAAAGTTTGTTTTTATTGTCAAA
This sequence comes from Lucilia sericata, assembly GCF_015586225.1. Taxonomy (NCBI): domain Eukaryota; kingdom Metazoa; phylum Arthropoda; class Insecta; order Diptera; family Calliphoridae; genus Lucilia; species Lucilia sericata. The sequence goes on from NW_023994484.1 coordinate 156,630, forward strand.
AATCTATTATAAACAAAAATATGAAATTAAGAAAAACCGAATCAACGAATATTTTATCCTAATTGTACGCAACACTAACACATAAAATGACAGCCTATTGTACAGTGCTGCCAACTTAAACATAAATCAGCACAATAGTTAATATACGTTTATTATTTGTTTATGAATATCATAATTTTATTAATGGTTTTTAAGGGCTAAAGTGTGCTTTAACTATTGAATGCATTAAAAGTAAAATAAGATTTTTTATAAATACAAGCGTTGTTCTTTAAGAAATAAGTTTTTTACATAAATACTTAATTGCGATCAGTTTCTGTAGAAACATTGAATAGCGATCAGTTTTCTATAGAAATCATTAACAGCGATCAGTTTTTGTATAGAAATATTTTACAGCGATCAGTTTTCTATAGCAATATTTAACAGCGATCAGTTTTCTATAGAAAACTTTAACAGCGATCAGTTTTTTATAGAAAACACTAACAGCGATCAGTTTTCTATAGAAATATTTAACAGCGATCAGTTTTCTATAGAAACTGTAACAGCGATCAGTTTTTTTATAGAAAACATTAACAGCGATCAGTTTTCTATAGAAATATTTAACAGCGATCAGTTTTCTATAAAAAACTTAACAGCGATCAGTTTCATAGCAAACAGCGATCAGTTCTTATAGAAAAACTTTAACTTGTTAACAACGATCAAACGTCTATAGAAAAATTTATCAGCGAACAGTTTTTTATAGAAAACTTTAACGATCAGTTTTCCATAGAAATCAATAACAGCGATCACTTTTTTACAAAAATATTTTGAAATTTTTAACAGCGATACAGGATTCAATTTTCCACAGAAATCTTTACCAGCGTTCAATTTTCTACAAAAATCTTTAATAGCGATCAGTTTCTATAGACAACTTGAACAACATCAGTTTTCAATAAAAATCTTGGAACAAAGATCAGTTTTCTATAGAACGTTGAACAGCGATCAGTTTTCCATAGAAAACTTAAGAATGATCAGTTTTCCAGTGAAACTTTAAGAATGATCAGTTTTCCAGTGAAAACTTTAAGAATGATCAGTTTTCCAGTGAAAACTTTAAGACTGATGAAAACTTCAGTTCAAGAAAACTTGAACAGCGATCAGTTTTCAATAGAAAACTTGAACAGCGATCATTTTCTAAAGAAATCTTTAACAGCGATCAGTTTTCTATAGAAAACTTCAACAGCGATCAGTTTTCTACAGAAATCTTCAACCACGATCAGTTTCCCTTGAAAACTTTAAGTGTGATTAGTTTTCTATAGAAAACTTTAACAGCGATCAGTTTCTATAGAAATATTTTACAGCGATCAGTTTTCTATAAAAAAAATTTTACAACGATCAATTTTCAATCAATTTTTCTTCAACAACGATCAGTTTTCTATAGAAAAGTTTAACAGCGGTTAGTTTTCCATAGAAAACTTGAACAGCGATCGGTTTTTTTATATAAACGTTGAACAGCGATCAGTTTTCCGTAGAAAACTTTAAGACTGATTAGTTTTTTTATAGAAAACTTGAACAGCGATCAGTTTTCTACAGAAATCTTCAACAGTGATCAGTTTTCTATTGAAAGCTTGAACAGCGATCGGTTTTCTATAGATAACTTTAACAGCGATCAGTTTTCTATAGAAGCTATTAACAGCGATCAATTTTTATAGAAAACTTTAACAGCGATCATAATCGATCAGTATTTTATATAACAGAGATCACAGCCTTATTCGTATTCTGGTTTAAAACGATATTGGTCCCATTGTGCAATATTACAATGTAATAAAAACATTGTTCATAAAAATTATTGAAATTCTTGAAATTGATCATTGCAGCTGCCTATTACGGTACTTAACGCTTGTATTATAATTATAAATATTTAAATTATATTTTTATAGAATAAATATAGCTGCTTAAAACTATTTAACAAAGAACTATAAATTAAAAACCGCCTTTAAAAAAAAAATACGCAAAAAACTACTACCGCTGCAAAAAAACTCATATTAATTACATTAAAAACAAGAGATTAATTACTTAATACCATTTAAAATTCAAATAAAAGTAAAAATCAAATAAAATTATGGCACAATAATACAAGTATTAGCTCTCATTCGTATTAACATTCTAAAACTAGTTTAATTAAACTAATAGTTAAAACAAGTTACCACATTTCTTGGACTCAGATGACAGCTAGTTAAAACTAAACTAGAACAACTTTAAATGAAAATAAAACACTCATTAGATGACCTACAAAAGTAAATAAAAATTAGTTGTTCTTGTTTGGAAAAAAAAAAACAAATACTTTGTAATAAATTTATAATTTAGTTGTACAATTTATTAACGCTTTTTATGTCTTAAAATACTCGTGAAATATGCAACTCTTGTTCTAATATTCTTTAATTTTATTGCCTAAGAATAGAAGTTAAGAAATAAAAGGCAACTGTTAAACCTGTATATGTGCAATATTACCAAAATTTTCAAATTTTTGTGTAATGACCTCTAATGCCGCCGCCAAAACTAGTTGTTTTATAATTGCGCAAATTACAGAGAATTAAATATTGGTAATTGTTGTATTTAATTTTTCCCATAAGCCACCTAACAGAAATGTTAAAAAAATAAATTCTAATTTAACAGAAAACTTAAAGGAGTCAGTTTTCTATTGAAAACATTATAACGATCAGTTTTCACAAAAACCTGTAATTGAAGAGACAGTTCTAAACTTTTTTTTCATAGAATACTTTGACAGTGATAAGTTTTTAGAGAAGACTTTCATAGTGATCAGTTTCTTATAGAAAACTTTAACAGTGATCAGTTTTATATAGAAAACTTTAACTGCAATCAGTTTGCCATAGAAAACTTAATAGCGAAAAGTTCTCTAAAGAGAACTTTAATAGCGATAAGTTTTCTAACGAAAACTTTATCAGCGATCAGCTTTCTATAGAAAACTTTAACAGCGAGCTGTTTTTTACAGAAAACTTTAACAGCGATCAGTTTTCTATAAAAAACTTTAACAGCGTTCAATTTTCTATAGGAAACTTTAACAGCGATCAGTTTTTTACAGAAAACTTTAACAGAGATCAGTCTTCCATAGAACTTTAACAGCGATCAGTTCTATAGAAAACTTTAACAGTGATTAGTTTTCTATAGAAAACTTTAACAGCGATCAGTTTTGTGTAGAAAACTTTAACAGCGATCAGTTTTGTGTAGAAACTTTAACGCCGATCAGTTTTGTATAGAAAACTTTAACAGCGACCAGTTTTTCTAAAGAAAACTTTAACAGCGATAAGTTTTCTATAGATAACTTTAACAGCGATCAGTTTTCTATAGTTAACTTTAACAGCGATCAGTTTTCTATAGTTAACTTTAATAGCGATCAGTTTTCTGTAGTTAACTTTAACAGCGATCAGTTTTCTATAGTTAACTTTAATAGCGATCAGTTTTCTATAGAAAACTTTAACAGCGATTAGTTTTCTATAGAAAACTTGAACACGATCAGTTTTCTTTATTTAACTTTAACAGCGATCAGTTTTCTATAGTTAACTTTAACAGCGATCAGTTTTTCTATAGAAAACTTTAACAGTGATCAGTTTCCTATAGAAAACTTTACCAGCAATCAGTTTTGTATAGAAAACTTTAAAAGCGATCAGTATTCTATAGAAAACTTAAATAGCGATCAGTTTCCTTAGTTAACTTTAACAGCGATCAGTTTTCTATAGTTAACTTTAACAGCGATCAGTTTTCTATATGAACTTTAAGCGATCAGTTTTCTATAGATAACTTAACAGCGATCAGTTTCAATAGTTAACTTTAATAGCGATCACTTTTTATAGTTAACTTAACAGCGATCAGTTTTCTATAGTTAACTTTAACAGCGATCGTTTTCTATAGAAACTTTAACAGTTAGTCTATAAAAACTGATCGCTATTAAAGTTCACTATAGAAAACTGATCGCTGTTAAAGTTAACTATAGAAAACTGATCGCTGTTAAAGTTAACTAAGAAACTGATCGCTATTAAGTTTCTATAGAATACTGATCGCTTTAAAGTTCTATAAAACTGATTGCTGGTAAAGTTTTCATAGAAACTGATCGCTGTTAAGTTTTCTATAGAAACTGATCGCTTAAAGTTTTCTATAGAAAACTGATCGCTGTTAAAGTTCTATAAACTGATCGCTGTAAGTTTTCTATAGAAAACTGATCGCTGTTAAAGTTTTCTATAGAAAACTGATCGCTGTTAAAGTCTATAGAAACTGATCGCTGTTAAAGTTAAATAAAGAAACTGATCGCTGTTAAGTTCTATAGAAAACTAATCGCTGTTAAAGTTTCTATAGAAACTGATCGCTATTAAAGTTAACTATAGAAACTGATCGCTGTTAAAGTTAACTAAGAAAACTGATCGCTGTTAAAGTTAACTATAGAAAACTGATCGCTGTTAAAGTTAACATAAAACTGATCGCTGTTAAAGTTTCTTAGAAAACTTATCGCTGTTAAAGTTTTCTTAGAAAACTGTCGCTGTTAAAGTTTTCTATCAAAACTGATCGTGTTAAAGTTTTCTACACAAACTGATCGCTGTTAAAGTTTTCTACAACTGATCGCTGTTAAAGTTTTCTATAGAAAACTAATCACTGTTAAGTTTCTATAGTTAACTTCGCTGTTAAAGTTTTCTATGGAAGACTGATCTCTGTTAAAGTTTTCTGTAAAAAACTGATCGCTGTTAAGTTTCCTATAGAAATTGAACGCTGTTAAAGTTTTTTATAGAAAACTGATCGCTGTTAAAGTTTCTGTAAAAACAGCTCGCTGTTAAAGTTTTCTATAGAAAGCTGATCGCTGATAAAGTTTTCGTTAGAAACTTATCGCTATTAAGTTCTCTTTAGAGAACTTTTCGCTATTAAAGTTTTCTATGGCAAACTGATTGCAGTTAAAGTTTTCTATATAAAACTGATCACTGTTAAAGTTTTCTATAAGAAACTGATCACTATGAAAGTCTTCTCTAAAAACTTATCACTGTCAAAGTATTCTATGAAAAAAAGTTTAGAACTGTCTCTTCAATTACAGGTTTTTGTTGAAAACTGATCGTTATAATGTTTTCAATAGAAAACTGACTCCTTTAAGTTTTGTTAAATTAGAATTTATTTTTTTAACATTTCTGTTAGGTGGCTTATGGGAAAATATTAAATACAACAATTACCAAATATTTAATTCTCTGTAATTTTGCGCAATTATAAAACAACTAGTTTTGGCGGCGGCATTAGAGGTCATTACACAAAAAATTTGAAAATTTTGGTAATATTGCACATATACAGGTTTAACAGTTGCCTTTTATTTCTTAACTTCTATTCTTAGGCAATAAAATTAAAGAAATATTAGAACAAGAGTTGCATATTTCACGAGTATTTTTAAGACATAAAAAGCGTTAATAAATTGTACAACTAAATTATAAATTTATTACAAAGTATTTGTTTTTTTTTTTCCAAACAAGAACAAACTAATTTTATTTACTTTTGTAGGTCATCTAATGAGTGTTTTATTTTCATTAAAGTTGTTCTAGTTTAGTTTTAACTAGCTGTCATCTGAGTCCAAGAAATGTGGTAACTTGTTTTAACTATTAGTTTAATTAAACTAGTTTTAGAATGTTAATACGAATGAGAGCTAATACTTGTATTATTGTGCCATAATAATTTATATTTGATTTTTTACTGTTTTATTTGAATTTTTAAATGGTATTAAGTAATTAATCTCTTGTTTTTAATGTAATTAATATGAGTTTTTTTGCAGCGGTAGTAGTTTTTTGCGTATTTTCTTTTTAAAGGCGGTTTTTATATTTATAGTTCTTTGTTAAATAGTTTAAGCAGCTATATTTATTCTATAAAATATAATTTAAATATTTAAATTATAATACAAGCGTTAAGTACCGTTAATAGGCAGCTGCAATGATCAATTTCAAGAATTTCAATAATTTTTATGAACAATGTTTTTATTACATTGATAATATTGCACAATGGGACCAATATCGTTTTAAACCAGAATACGAATAAGGCTGTGATCTCTGTTATATAAAATACTGATCGATTATGATCGCTGTTAAAGTTTTCTATAAAAAATTGATCGCTGTTAATATGCTTCTATAGAAAACTGATCGCTGTTAAAGTTATCTATAGAAAACCGATCGCTGTTCAAGCTTTCAATAGAAAACTGATCACTGTTGAAGATTTCTGTAGAAAACTGATCGCTGTTCAAGTTTTCTATAAAAAAACTAATCAGTCTTAAAGTTTTCTACGGAAAACTGATCGCTGTTCAACGTTTATATAAAAAACCGATCGCTGTTCAAGTTTTCTATGGAAAAACTAACCGCTGTTAAACTTTTCTATAGAAAACTGATCGTTGTTGAAGAAAAATTGATTGAAAATTGATCGTTGTAAAATTTTTTTTTATAGAAAACTGATCGCTGTAAAATATTTCTATAGAAAACTGATCGCTGTTAAAGTTTTCTATAGAAAACTAATCACACTTAAAGTTTTCAAGGGAAACTGATCGTGGTTGAAGATTTCTGTAGAAAACTGATCGCTGTTGAAGTTTTCTATAGAAAACTGATCGCTGTTAAAGATTTCTTTAGAAAACTGATCGCTGTTCAAGTTTTCTATTGAAAACTGATCGCTGTTCAAGTTTTCTTGAACTGAAGTTTTCATCAGTCTTAAAGTTTTCACTGGAAACTGATCATTCTTAAAGTTTTCACTGGAAAACTGATCATTCTTAAAGTTTTCACTGGAAACTGATCATTCTTAAAGTTTTCTATGGAAAACTGATCGCTGTTCAACGTTTCTATAGAAAACTGATCTTTGTTCCAAGATTTTTATTGAAAACTGATCGCTGTTCAAGTTGTCTATAGAAAACTGATCGCTATTAAAGATTTTTGTAGAAAATTGAACGCTGGTAAAGATTTCTGTGGAAAATTGAATCCTGTTATCGCTGTTAAAAATTTCAAAATATTTTTGTAAAAAAGTGATCGCTGTTATTGATTTCTATGGAAAACTGATCGTTAAAGTTTTCTATAAAAAACTGTTCGCTGATAAATTTTTCTATAGACGTTTGATCGTTGTTAAAAAGTTAAAGTTTTCTATAAGAACTGATCGCTGTTTGCTATGAAAACTGATCGCTGTTAAAGTTTTTTATAGAAAACTGATCGCTGTTAAATATTTCTATAGAAAACTGATCGCTGTTAATGTTTTCTATAAAAAACTGATCGCTGTTAAAGTTTTCTATAGAAAACTGATCGCTGTTAAATATTTCTATAGAAAACTGATCGCTGTTAGTGTTTTCTATAAAAAACTGATCGCTGTTAAAGTTTTCTATAGAAAACTGATCGCTGTTAAATATTGCTATAGAAAACTGATCGCTGTAAAATATTTCTATAAAAAACTGATCGCTGTTAATGATTTCTATAGAAAACTGATCGCTATTCAAGTTTTCTACAGAAAACTGATCGCAATTAAAGTTTTATGTAAAAAACTTATTTCTTAAAGAACAACGCTTGTATTTATAAAAAAATCTTATTTTACTTTTAATGCATTCAATAGTTAAAGCACACTTTAGCCTTAAAAACCATTAATAAAATTATGATATTCATAAACAAATAATAAACGTATATTAACTATTGTGCTGATTTATGTTTAAGTTGGCAGCACTGTACAATATGGCTGTCATTTTATGTGTTAGTGTTGCGTACAATTAGGATAAAATATTCGTTGATTCGGTTTTCTTAATTTCATATTTTTGTTTATAATAGATTTTTGACAATAAAAACAAACTTTTAAGAAAAATAAATATATATATGGCTTTAATAAATGTCTATTTAGTTCAGATGTATAAATATAACATATAATTTTTAATTATTATTAAAAGTATCCGAATAACGGATATTTTGCGACAAAATATACATCACTATGACACATTTTCTTATTTTTACTTATTTTCCTTGTAATTTTTGATAAATTTTTGCAAATATTGATAAATTTCTTTGATATTTGACTAATTTTAATGCCGGCGAATATATTTTGCATTAGTATAACACTAATCAATATAATTTACATGGTTAATTACTTTGTGGCATTATATTTAACCAACAAACTTTGAAAAAGCCAAATCAAATGATTTTGTCCATCATTTGGTTGACAGACGGGCATTTCAAAATTGCCTAAAAATAGTGCTGGACAATTGGAATATTGTCAAATATTCATGCATTAATCCAATAATGTCTAGATTTGATAATCGTTTAAAAATTTTCTGGGATTTTATTTACAAATTTGTAAACGTTAAAATTAGAATTTTTAGATTTTATTTTAAAAGAAACTATAATTACTTTTCGCAATCAACCTAAAATTACCGGAAAAATCTTTATCTGAGAAAAAAATTGTTAAAAATCAAGTTATTGTTGGCTTAAAGAAGGGTCAAGCCTACAATAAAATTCTTCTAATTGTCAATGGTTTATTGAAGGTGTTTTAAGCTATTTCACGTTTATAAATACGATTTTCCTGAATTTTGCCTAAAATTGTTTAATAAACCTAAAATAAGTTTTTATAAATACAGCCGCAAATCTATAGAAGAGTTCTGTTCTAGGAAAGAGTAATGGCAGTTAATATTTTCTATAAAAAACTGATCTCCGATAAAGTTTTACAAAATTGAGTGCTTTTACAAAAATCCTATAAAGTCTAATAAAATTTCAAATCTTACAACAATAATTTAAATGTAAACGTACTCTTAACACTTTTACTTTCAAAAATGCTTCACTTTTAAATTTCCCTCCACTAAAAATTAAGCCATAAATTTGCCACAAAATAAATTTATTAATCTTTATAAATGCCAACACATTCTCACACAGGCCAGTTATTTAAACTAAATTATTACTATTATTTCTCTAAAAACTGTTTCATTTTCTTACGTTTAAAGATACGAAAAACGCAATCTCTGCCACACCATCTAAAAACATGTCGGCATTTGCAATTGAATTTAAATCTAAAATTTATTATAGCAAATAATTTGAAAATTAGTAGCCCACAGGACTTATTTTAATTTAAAGTTCCACATAGTAATTCCGACAATGTTTCTTTGGGTGTTTTTTTGCTGGTGAGATTTTATAACAATCATTACAATTACACTCCTATAGTATACACCCGTAACCTCAAATACCAATACAAAATTTGTTAACAATTTTACGCAATTGAATTAAAAAATGTTTGTATCTTTTTCTTTCCATGATTTAATAAGAAAATCTCAGCCTACATGGAGCAATAAATCAATATGTATTTAGTTGTGATACGTAGAAATGGAAAATGTTTCTAATAAAGTTTTAAAAGAAAATGAAACAAAATCGTAATAGTATTACAAAATGTTTGTATTAAATTTTACAGATTGTATGGAAAAATTTATTTGTTTCGATTGCAATTGCTTTGAAAATACATTTAGGTTTGTGATGAGGGAAGTATGCCAAGTAAAAGTGCATGGATTTCTACCAATTAATCCAATCAGCAAATAAGATTTATATATAAGCTGCATAAACTTTAAACAAATGTTCCCCTTCACATAAAGTGTTGTAATACATTCGTGTTTGTTGGCATACCTTCCCTTTAAAGTTGAAAACATACATATTTTTTTTATTATACTTTGTTTGAGAAGATTTGCAATTGAGATTTTTTTTATTGGTTAAAATAAAAACTATGTATAAAGCAAAACATGTGTAATCGAATAATATACGTTTAATGGGCCGTATATATACACCTTGTAAGTGCTCAAGTACAATAACAAATATATGTTTCAATTAAATTAGGGAGGTATTTCAATACAGAAGGTAATTACAGAATTACAATTAAGTTATTATCTTACTTAGAAACATCTAACAAACAAAGTTTTTCTAAAGAAAATTTCATTTTCATATAGACCAGATAAGCCCATAAACATGAATAGACTATAGTTCATGCTTTATATTAAACTATAGTTCATATTATAGACAAGACTATAGTCCAGACTTCATACTAGACTATAAGAATAGAGACTATAGATTAATCTATAGTCCAGACTATAGACTTATCTATAGTCTAGAATATAGACTATTCCATAGTCCAGACTACGGACTAATCTATAGTCCAGACTATAGACCAACCTATAGTCTAGACTATAGACTAATCTATGGTTCATACTATAGAATAATCTATAGTACAGAATTTATATTAAACTATAGTTCAAATTATAAACTAGACTATAGTTCAGACTTCATTATAGACTAATCTATAGTTCAGACTATAGAGTAATCTATAGTCCAGACTATAGAGTAATCTATAGTCCAGGCTATAGACTAATCTATAGTCCAGACTATAGACTAATCTATAGTAAAGACTATAGACTAATCTATAGTCCAGACTGTAGACTAATCTATAGTCCAGACTATAGACTAATCTATAGTCCAGACTATAGACTAATCTATAGTCCAGACTATAGACTAATCTATAGTCCAGACTATAGACTAATCTATAGTCCAGACTATAGACTAATCTATAGTCCAGACTATAGACTAATCTATAGTCCAGACTATAGACTAATCTATAGTCCAGACTATAGACTAATCTATAGTCCAGACTATAGACTAATCTATAGTCCAAACTGTAGGCTAATCTACAGTCCAGGCTATAGACTAATCTGTGGACCAGACTATAGACTAAACTATAGTCCAGACTATAGACTAATCTATAGTCCAGAGTATAGACTAATCTATTGTACAGAATATAGTCCAGACTATATATTGATCTATATTGCGGACTATAGACTAATATAGAGTCCAGTCTATAGACTAATCTATAGTCCAGACTATAGACTACACTATAGTCCAGACTGTAGACTACACTATAGTCCAGACTATAGACTAGACTATAGTCCAGACTATAGACTAGACTATAGTCCAGACTATAGACTAGACTATAGTCCCGACTATGGACTAGACTATAGTCCAGACTATATACTCGACTATAGTTCAGCCTATAGACTAGACTATAGTCCAGACTATAGTCTAGACTATAGTCCAGACTATAGACTAGACTATAGTCCAGACTATAGACTAAACTATAGTCCAGACTATAGACTAAACTATAGTCCAGACTGTAGGCTAAACTATTGACTAGACAATGGTAGAGACTTAAGACTTGACTATAGTCCAGATTATAAGAGACCATCTAGGTTCATATAAGAGACCATTTATATTCCCAATTCTCTCCAATTTTTGTTTAATAAGCTGCACCTTAATGTTTGCATGGTAAACTCAGGTGTGTACTGTAGTGTCTCTAAGTGGTTGTAATAAAAACACTTAAAATTATTCATCTATATTAGCCAGAATTTAATGTTAAGAAACCACTTGCTTATAAAGTATGGAACAAAATAAAAGTAACAAATAATAGATTTTTTACAAAGCAATATTAATTTTATTAGATAGGGTGAGGACCTCTGAATATACGTATATATAAAAATTATAAAACGTCAGTTCCAAATTGAATATTAACAAGCTTTTGGTTAGATAAATTTTACACCACACTGTAAATTTGTAAGTAGGTATTTGTGTATTGTTTACTACTTTATACACTTAAAGCTATAAAGTAGATGTTTGTTATAGAGTCAATCTTCATTTGAAATTGTATCGATAAAATTTGCTGTTGATGTTGTTAATGTAGCAGCTGATGTTGACGTTGTTGTTGATGCAGCTGTGTGGAATTGCTTTAATGATGTTTATTTTGTTAGCAAATCATAATTTTACGTTTTTTTCTTCGAAGATTTTATTTATTCATGTTGTTATGTAGTATATAATTGTTGTTTTATTTGGCGAATTATTAATGTTTAAATGCATCCGCCACCTACTTAATGAGCCACATTTTGATACAATGATTTGTTTTCTTTTCATAATTTTCGAAAAAAAGTTGTTAAACATTAACACAACAAATTGTGTTTTTAATGTTTATTTTTTGGTTTAACTTTTTAAGATGGTAAAATTGTGCAAAATGCCCGCAGAAACAAAAAAAAATATTTATTATTTTAGTAATTTATATTTTTCCCATAGTGTCCAGTCAGCATTTTCAATTCATGAGTTTGATTTTGAAATTCTGTTGTAAAATTGAGATTGTAACAGTTTTTTATTATTTAAGTAACTTTTATATGACACAAAATAATAAAATTAATTGCAGTATCATGTTTTTGCTCAAAATATTATTTCTGCAAAATATGTCCTCATCAAAAAACATTTGTTTGAAATATTAGTCAAATCATTTCTCATAATTTTTCAAAATTTTTTAAAATTTATTGCCAATAAGCATTAAGTTGCTAATTGTTCTGTTGACAGCTTGTTTGCCATTTAGGCTCAATTAAAATTTAATAAATTTTCTTAAATATCAACAACTTAAAATAATCACAACCATATTTTAACTATAATTTATTTAAAATGATGTTGCAAGAGAAAACAGCCTCTAAATGTTTGTTATGAGCAGTGTTACGCAAAATATAAAACAAAAATAACACAAACAAAAGTAGATGGATGCCACAAAAGCATTCCAACTTGCTGCAATTCAAATGTTACTGCAACATCATAATCAAAAGTAAATTATCTGTTTTTATTTATTTAACATTAGAGCAGTGAAAGTTTTGATATGTTTTTCGAAAACATTGTCGTCATATTAACACATTTTAGTTGTAGATTAAACGATAAAAATATTAAAAAAACAACAAGTAAATAATGAATCTAATGAGATCTGAAAAAGAGTTTTAATCAGAAATATAGCAATGATTTTCTATACAAAATATGTTTTCTAAATATCCAGACTATAGATCAGACTATAGTCCAGACTATAGTCCAGACTATGGTCCAGACTATAGTCCAGACTATAGTCCAAACTACAGATCAGAATATAGTTCAGACTATAGTTCAGACTATAGTCCAGACTATAGTCCAGACTATCGATCAGACTATAGTCCAAACTACAGATCAGATTATAGTCCAGACTATAGATCAGATTATAGTCCAGACTATAGACCAGACTGTAGTTCAGACTATAGTCCAGACTATAGACCAGACTATTGTCCAGACTATAGAACAGACTATTGTCCAGACTATAGACCATACTTTAGACCATACTTTAGACCAGACTATAGTCATGACTATAGTCCAGACTATAGACCAGGCTGTAGTCCAGACTAAAGACCAGTCTATAGTCCAGACTATAGAACAGACTATATTCTAGCCTATAGTCCATACTATAGACTAAACTATAGTCCAGACTATAGTACAGACTATAGTCCAGATTATAGACCAGACTATAGAACAGACTATAGACCAGACTATAGTCCAGACTATAGTCCAGACTATAGACTAGACTATAGTCCAGACTATAGACCAGACTATAGTCCAGACTATAGACTAGACTATAGTCCAGACTATAGACCAGACTATAGTCCAGACTATAGACTAGACTATAGTCCAGACTATAGACTAGACTATAGTCCAGACTATAGACTAGACTATAGTCCAGACTATAGACTAGACTATAGTCCAGACTATAGACTAGACTATAGTCCAGACTATAGACCAGACTATAGTCCAGACTATGGACCAGACTATAGTTCAGACTATAGACCAGACTATAGTCCAGACTATAGACCAGACTATAGTACAGACTATTGACTAGACTATAGTCCGGATTATAGACCAGACAATAGCCATGACTATTAATCAGACTATAGTCAAGACTATAGTCAAGGCTATAGCCCTGACTATAGTCCAGACTATAGTCCAGACTATAGACCAGACTATAGACCAGACTATAGACCAGACTATAGCCCAGACTATAGCCCAGACTATAGCCCAGACTATAGCCCAGACTATAGACCAGACTATAGACCAGACTATAGACCAGACCATAGACCAGACTATAGACCAGACTATAGTCCAGACTATAGACCAGACTATAGTCCAGACTATAGACCAGACTATAGTCCAGACTATAGCCCAGACTATAGACCAGAATATAGTCCAGGCTATAGTCCAGACTATAGTCCAGATTATAGTCCAGACTATAGACCAGGCTATAGTCCAGACTATAGACCAGACTATAGTCCAGACTATAGACCAGACTATAGTCCAGACTATAGACCAGACTATAGTCCAGACTATAGACCAGTCTATAGTCCAGACTATAGACCAGACTATAGTCTAGACTATAGACCAGTCTATAGTCCAGACTATAGACCAGACTATAGTCCAGACTATAGACCAGTCTATAGTCCAGACTATAGACCAGACTGTCGTCCAGACTATAGACCAGACTATAGACCAGGCCATAGAACAGACTATAGACTAGACTATAGTCTTGTCTTCAGATTATAGACCAGACTATAGACCTTACTATAGTCTAGACTATAGACCTTACTATAGTCTAGACTATAGACCAGACTATAGTCCAGAATATAGATCAGTCCAGAATAGTCCAGAATATAGACCAGTCTATAGTCCAGCCTAAAGGCAAGACATTTGTCAAAGATTTTCTATAGAAAATGATATAGAAAACTTCTTTGCTAAAATCTGATAAAAGCTTTCTACACAAAACTTGTTTGTCATAAATTTTTCAAAGGTTTTTTTTAGATAAAGCTTTTTTATTAAACACCTACACAGAGGGTAAAATTTATATGTCAAACGTCTGGCAAAACCTTTCTATAAAAAACCTGGACTGACATTCTTAAAGAGCTTTTTGTCGTAAACTTTGTCATATGCTGAAAATTTTTCATAAAAAACTGAAGCTGACATCTCCTAGACTTTCTATAATTAAGCTTAAAGCACTTCAAGCTTTCATACTTTTTACAATTGTGGCAATTTTTATTAAAATCCAAACTGGTTACAATAAATTGTTAAAAATATTTTGAAGTAGCGTCTAAGTGGTACTTTCAGCAATTTAATTTTTTAATATTTTGCCCAACTTATATTGTTAAATATTATCACCATTATGTTGTTTTAATAACACTAATATTTTTGTTGGTTTTTATTTTAAATTTGCTACTGGTGTTATAATTTTTTTCAGAAATTTTTTGTTACAATCATATTTCCCCCCATTTCAATTGTTAACAATTTTTAATATATGAAATATTTTTTTTTTAAACAAATAAACTTTCTACTCTATGGTACCAGACATGAATGAGCGTTTAATAAATGGACTAAATGAATGACTGACTGACGGACTGATAGACGAATGTCTTAAGTTTTTTTATATTGTTTATTAACAATTGACAACAATTGTTGTTTGTTACTTTTAAATTATAGTATTTTTTTATTTTATGTTTTTTGACATAGTGACAACAATAGTAATAAAACAAAATTGATGATTGGTTGATTTAATAAAAAAATTATTGTTGATTTCTTGTATTACCGATCAAAACGTTTGTAGTAGATGTAAAAAATATATATAGGGGCGCCCTCTGTATTCGTGTTAGAAATTCATAAATAGAAAGCTTTGCTACTTAGCTTGGACTTTTAAATCGGAATAACATTATGATCACATATTAATTTGGATCTTCTGTATTACTGTTTTGATATAAAAACACTCCTATAGGGCATTTGAAATTCATCACTACCCCATAACAACATTGTTATTGGTTTTCTATTTAATTTATAATAAATGTTTTTCCAACATTTCATATGAGTATAAATAATATTTCTCATATTTTATTTATAATTGTTATAAATATTTTTTTCAATTCTTGTTAATACCTTTTGTCTGTCTGTTGATCTACGTATAAGTTTCAATAGAATCGCTGTAGTTGTCAGTCTGTCATCAGATTCAGTATAAATTTTATACCCATAATAGCTAACCCACCAACCACAAGATTTATTATTAATTTTAGTTATTATTATTATTACCACTCTACTGTTCAGCCAATGATTTGAGTAGTTTTACTTTATTGTCTATGTTTCTATATAATTGTTATGAAGAGGGGAATTTTGATTTAATTGTATTCCCCAAGTGTTATTTATTTATATATTATTTATTAAGAGCAACTATTATTATTTGGTATATTTTTATTTGTTTGTTTTTTTAATTAGCAGATCTAATGGGAATTAAATAGTTATTTGCGAAATTTTGCAAAATCTCATGATTAGATATGTTAATGGAATTTTTTTCTTAAAAAATATTATATTTTAGAATTAAAATTATTTTAACATATAAATAAAAATGAACTACTTTTGCCAATCACATTTAAAATACAGCGTGGTCTTAGAGGTCAGTCTGCTTTGTAAAACAGTCTATAGTTTAGACTAACGATCAGTATATAGTTTGGGCTTATAACTATATCAATCTATAGTTGAGACTATGGATGAGTCTCCAGTCTATTATATGAACTACTAGATCATAGTCTTGACTATATATGTATCTGAAATTCATCGAAATAAATCATAAAGAATACTCTATAGTCTCGACTATATAAATGTCTATCATAGTTATACATCTGTTTATAGTCTGGACTATAGATGAGTTTATAGTCTGGACTATAGATTAGTATATACTCTGGGCTATCGATCATTTTATTGTCTAGATCATTCATATAGTATGAATTTTATATTAATATATAGTCTGGACTACAGATATGTCTTTTCTTCAGATAAAAGATAACTCTAGTCTATCAAGCACTTTATAGTCAAGGCTATAAATAAGTTTATAGTCTGGACTTAACAGCAGTTTGAGAGTCAGTATTCAGTATGAACTATTGATCAGTCTATAATCTGCACTATATATCAGCCTACAGTTTGCACTGACCATCAGTTTATAGTTTGGGCTTACATTCTGAGATCAGTCTATAGTCCGGCCTATAGATCAGTCTACAGTCTGGACTATATATCAGTCTATAGTGTGGACTATCAGATCATTCTATAATCTGGCATATAGATCAGTCTATATTCTGGACTATAGATTAGTCTATAGTCTGGACTATAGATCAGTCTATAGTCTGGACTGTGGAATAGTCTATAGTCTGGACTATAGATCAGTCTATAGTCTAAACTATAGATCAGTCTATAGTCTTAACTATAGATCTGTCTATATTCTGTCCTACAGATCAGTCTATATTCTGGATATATTTTAGCCTATAGTCTGGATTATAGATTAGTCTATAGTCTGGACTATAGAATAGTTTATAGTCTAGACTATAGATCAGTCTGCAGTCTTGACTATAGATCAGTTTATAGTCTAGACTATAGATCAGTCTATAGTCTAGACTATAGATCAGTCTATAGTCTAGACTATAGATCAGTCTATAGTCTAGACTATAGATCAGTCTATAGTCTAGACTATAGATTAGACTATAGTCTAGACTATAGATCAGTCTATAGTCTAGACTATGGATCAGTCTATCGTCTAGACTATAGATTAGTCTATAGTCTGGACTACAGATCAGTCTATAGTCTGGACTACAGATCAGTCGATAATTTGAATTATAGATCAGTCTATAGTATTGACTATAGATCAGTCTATAATCTGGACTTTATTTCAGCCTATAATCTGGACTATAGATCTGTTTATAGGAATATAGATTAGTTCATATTGTGGACTATAGATAAGTCTATAAACTGGACTATAGATGTTTCTATAGTCTGGACTATAGATCTGTCTATAGTCTGGACTATAGATCAGTCTATAATCTGTACTATATTTCAGCCCATAATCTGGACTATAGATCTGTCTATAGTCTGGACTATGGATCAGTCTATAGTCTGGACTATAGATCAGTCTATAGTCTGGACTATAGATCAGTCTATAATCTGGACTATATTTCAGCCTGTAATCTGGACTATAGATCTGTCTATAGTCTGGAATATAGATTAGTTCATATTGTGGACTATAGATCAGTCTATAATCTGGACTATAGATGTTTCTATAGCCTGGACTATAGATCAGCCTATAATCTGGACTATACATCTGTCTATAGTCTGGAATATAGATTAGTCTATAGTCTGGAATATAGATTAGTCTATAGTCTGGACTATAGATCAGTCTATAGCCTGGACTATAGAACAGTCTATAGTCTGGACTATAGATCAGTCTATAGTCGGGACTATAGATCAGTCTAGAGTCTGCACTATAGATCAATCTATAGTCTGGACTATAGATCAATCTATAGTTTGGGCTATAGATTGGTCTATTGTCTGGAATGTAGATCGGTCTATAGTCTGTAATATAGATCATCAGTCTTTAGTCTGGACTATAGATCAGTCTTTAGTCTGGACTATAGATTAGCCTATAGTCTGGACTATAGATCACTCTTTAGTCTGGACTATAGATCTCTCTATAGTCTAGACTATAGAAAGTCTATATTCTGGAGTATATGTACAATGTGCATCAATCTTTACTATGGATCAGTATATCGTCTATAAAACTGATTAGTCTGCTCTACCGATTTATCTTTAGTCTGCTTTTTGTATTGAAGACTTGTAATCTCTGCACTCTTTTACATATAAATTTTTTGACAGTAAATTCAAGATGGCATGCGTTTAAAACATTTAAAAAATAATATTAAAAGAGCATAAAAATACTGTTAATATTAGAGTTAAATGACAACTATAAACATAACAAAATAAAAAAAAAATCAAATACATTTAGAGCATGACATTAAAAAACGCAGGCATGCAGAAAATAGTTAACAATACATAATGTTATTTTTTTTGCAATTAATAAACAGATTTGTTGATTTAATTACAAGTATAATCACATAAACATAATTAAATTTTAACAAATTTAAACAATATTAAAATTTGTTACATATAATTTTGGTAATATATTTCGATAAAACTAATGATCAGAGCCACTTAGGCTATAAGCCTATTATAATGACCTAAACCTCTAGGTTTATGGACTTATGCATTGTTGGTCAGCTTATCGGTCACCGAAATGTGTTAGTTTTTGCTTCATGTAAATTGATGGTATTAATAAATATAATTATTTTATGAAAAAAATTATTGAAATAAATATTATAAACAACTAACACTACCCTCTTTTAAAGTTTAGCGCATTTGTTTACAAAAAACAATTGATGAACATATGTATTTTGAACTAAACTATGACAACTACGTTTAAAAATGTGTATAAAAGTGTGCAATGAAAATTGGCCGGAAATGAAAATATGTACACCGAATATACCAAACATGATGTAGGAACATGTAACGCATAGATATGATAAATAAAAAAGCAAACCGCAAAATTATAAAAACAAACGCAGTTAAAAAAAGAAAAATTCCATAAATTTCAAAGAAAATTATTAAAAAGTCATAAAAACATTACATTTCCACCAAAATCTCAATTGGAAAATATAAAGAAAAATCATAAAAAAATAATAATTTTATTAAACTATTAACATCAATAACCATTTCTCATACATACTTCCGTTAAAAGCCAATAATAAAAAATAAAGGTTAAACCAAAATTTTACCATAAAATTTCAAACAAAATCATAAAACATTTCCCATGAATTTATTGTGTTAAAAAAAATTAAACAAATACCAATAACATTTTTTAATAATTAAACTTCTCTTTATTTTATTTAAAAACCAAAGCTTTCAAATTCACGCTCGAAATCAGTGCTGAAAAGTTTACGTTGTCGTTCGTCGGGTCGTTCGAAATCCAAGTCTAAATCTAATTTAGATTTGAATAAGATTTATGCGGACACAGCTTCTATAGCTTCATCGTCTGCTAACAGCAACAATAATACTGCCACTGATATTCTTGAAAATAATGATGATGGACAGGTCCAGGTAAGATACAAATAGAAAGTCAATGTGTATCACCTACATAACGTTGCATTCCACCTGTCCTTAGCAATATCGTTGTTTAATAATATTCACCACCACCAACATCCTGTAAGGATAATTAAAAACTTCACCTTAATTGTTTAAATTCACTTAAATTTGTGTTTAGTACCCTTTTCCTTTACTGAAAATGGGTTAATCACTTGATTTATTAACATTAATTAATAATTTGTTTAAATTTACTTAAATGTTTGTGTATTTTTATTAACTGTTTCTCTTTGTTAAATGAGCGAAAAGTCTGGCTTGAACATTTGTCTGAAAATAACTTAATACAAGTTTGAAAACTGTAAGTTTTCTGTACAAAATTTCGAGAAGACTGTTTAATTTGTTTGGACACTAATTGGACCTAGATTTAGTTTTTCACTTTATACATCATTAAATGTCATGTTATTAACCGAAAATTATTTGTTGTCATTTAAAAAAAATTTTTTTTTTTTTGCAGAAAAATGTTCTTAAATTTTCAATATATAGTCTGGTTTATAGATCTATAGGCTTAAGTGTGGACTATAGAATAGTCTGGTCATCTGTCAGTTATCAGTCCATATTCCGCTTTAGATCTATCTACAGACTGTCTATATTCAGTCTATATTCTAGACTTTAAAACTATTTATAGAGCAGTCTGAGATCTTTTGTCTACAGTCTGGACAGTAGGTCAGGCCGGACAATATATCGGTCTATAGACTGGACTATAGATCAGTCTATAGACTGGACTATAGATCAGTCTATAGAATAGACTATAGATCATTCTATAGAATGGTCTAAGGATCAGTCTATAGAATGGACTATAGATAAGTCTATAGAATGAACGATGGATCAGTCTATAGAATGGACTATAGATCAGTCTATAGAATGGACGATATATCAGTCTACAGATTGGAATATATATCAGTCTGCAGACTGGACTATAGATCAGTCTGCAGACTGGACTATAGATCAGTCTACAGTCTGGACTATAGATCAGTCTACAGACTGGACTATGGATCAGTCTACAGACTGGACTATAGATCAGTCTACAGACTGGACTATAGATCAGTCTACAGACTGGATTATAAATCAGTCTACAGACTGGACTATAGATCAGTCTATAGAATGGACTATAGATCAGTCTATAGAATGGACTATAGATCAGTCTACAGACTGGACTATAGACCAGTCTACAGACTGGATTATAGATCAGTCTACAGACTGGACTATAGATCAGTCTATAGAATGGACTATAGATCAGTCTATAGAATGCACGATAGATCAGTCTACAGACTGGAATATAGATCAGTCTACAGACTGGACTATAGACCAGTCTACAGACTGGATTATAGATCAGTCTACAGACTGGACTATAGATCAGTCTATAGAATGGACTATAGATCAGTCTATAGAATGGACTATAGATCAGTCCACAGACTGGAATATAGATCAGTCTACAGACTGGACTATAGACCAGTCTACAGACTGGATTATAGATCAGTCTACAGACTGGACTATAGATCAGTCTATAGAATGGACTATAGATCAGTCTATAGAATGGACTATAGATCAGTCTATAGAATGCACGATAGATCAGTCTACAGACTGGAATATAGATCAGTCTGCAGACTGGACTATAGATCAGTCTACAGTCTGGACTATAGATCAGTCTACAGACTGGACTATGGATCAGTCTACAGACTGGACTATAGATCAGTCTACAGACTGGACTATAAATCAGTCTACAGACTGGACTATAGATCAGTCTACAGACTGGACTATAGATCAGTCTACAGACTGGACTATAGATCAGTCTACAGACTGGAATATAGATCAGTCTGCAGACTGGACTATAGATCAGTCTACAGACTGGACTATAGATAGTCTATATGCTGTACTATAAATTAGTCTCTAGACTGGATTATAGATCAGAATATAGACTGGATGGACTATAGATCAGTCTATAGAATGTATAGATCAATCTATAGTTTGGACTATAAATCAATCTAGAGTCTGGACTATAGATCAGTCTATAGTCTAGACTAAAAATAATTTCACTGCTTTGGACTATAAGCAGTCTGTAGTCTAGACTATAGATCAATTTAAGGTTTAGACTATAGATCAGTCCATAATCTGGACTATAAATCAGTCTATGACTGGACTAAAGATCAGTCTATTGACTGGAATATAGATCTGTCTATTGACTGGACTATAGATCAGTCTATTGACTGGACTATAAATCAGTCTATAGTCCTTTCCTTTTCTAGAAAATTTTCGATAAATTTTATTTTTAAGTAAATTTAAAAAAGAATTGCAAAAATTTTTTGTTTATTGAAGATTTTTACTAAATTTGGTTTTTAAAGAAAATTTTCGATACATATGTATTTTAAAGTAAATTTTCGATAAATATTCGTTTAAAAGAAAATTGTCAACAAATTTTCTTTTTGCAATAGTTTTTCGTGAAATTTTCTTTTTAAAAGTTTTCATTTTTAATAAAATTATTAAAGTTATCAAAAATTCATATGTATGTATTATCTTTTCATCGTGATTCATGTGACAATCAACTTCCGTTTAAAACTCATGCACTATTCGAATACCATCGGATTGTTCAACTAATTATTTTCGTTTTTTATCTATTTCGTATTGTAAAAAATTTAATATGTATTTATAAAAATTAAATAAAAAATATAAAAACAATAAACACACAATGCATTGATGGTTCATTCATAACAATAATAATAAATAACAAATTCAAACAAGTGTTAACATGGCTAAAATACTCGCACATACAAGTGTTTTGTTTGGTTTTAAGCAGACAAAAAAATTAAATAACTCATCATATAGATACTTATCTAAACTATTTTACATTTTATACAACAGATACATTCCAAAAATAGATGTAATTATACCAAAAAGCTTTGGTGCTATAAAAGTGTTACTTTGATGTTATTATAAAAGTTGTTGTCTTAACTAAAAAAGCTATAACTAGTGTTTAGGTTGTAGTTTTCGCTAATTGGGGGTCTCAAACCAATAATATGGTAATGTGTTTTATAGCACCTGAGAGTTGCCAGAATAAAAATAATAAATACATATAAAATTACTCTATAATTTTATAAAATATTTTCGATAAATTTCTATTTTTTAAGAAAATTTTTGATTAATTTCCTTTTTTATCAAATTTTTTAAAAATATTTGTTATTAGAAAATTTTTTATAACTTTAATTTTTTGACAAATTTTGATAAAATCTTTTATCATAGAAAAATTTTAATAAGTTTTCTTTATTCATAGAAAGTTATCGATATATTTTCTATATTTATAGATAATTTTCGATACATTTTTTTCATATAAAAAATTCGTACTAAATTTTCATTTTATAGAAATGTTTCGAGCTTTTCGGTAATATTTCTTTTTTATAGAAAATTTTCCATAATTTTTTTTTCCTTTTTATAGAATATTTTCAATAATTTTTTTCTCTTGTAAAGAAAATTTTCGATAATTTTTTCCTTTTTTATAGAAAATTTTCGATAATTTTTTTCCTTTTTTATAGAAGATTTTCGATAAATTTTCTTTTTTAAGAAAATTTTCAATAAGTATTCTTTTTTATAGAAAATTTTCGATAAATTTTCTTTTTTATAGAAAATTTTCGATAAATTTTCTTTTTTATAGAAAATTTTCGAAAAATTTTCATTTTTATAGAAAATTTTCGATAAATTTTCTTTTTTATAGAAAATTTTCGATAAATTTCCTTTTTTATAGAAAATTTTCGATAAATTTTCTTTTTATAGAAAATTTTCGATAAATTTTCTTTTTATAGAAAATTTTCGATAAATTTTCTTTTTATAGAGAATTTTCGATAAATTTTCTTTTTATAGAAAATTTTCGATAAATTTTCTTTTTATAGAGAATTTTCGATAAATTTTCTTTTTATAGAGAATTTTCGATAAATTTTCTTTTTATAGAGAATTTTCGATAAATTTTCTTTTTATAGAAAATTTTCGATAAATTCTCTTTTTATATAAAATTTTCGATAAATTCTCTTTTTATAGAAAATTTTCGATAAATTCTCTTTTTATAGAAAATTTTCGATAAATTCTCTTTTTATAGCAAATTTCCGATAAATTCTCTTTTTATAGCAAATTTTCGATAAATTCTCTTTTTATAGCAAATTTTCGATAAATTTTCTTTTTTATAGAAAATTTTCGATAATTTTTCTTTTTTATAGATAATTTTCGATAATTTTTCTTTTCTATAGATAATTTTCAATAATTTTTTTCTCTTTTATATAAAAATTTCTATAATTGTTTTCTTTTTTATAGAAAATTTTCTTTTTTATAGATAATTTTTTCCTTTTTTATAGAAAATTTTCGATAAATTTTCTTTTTATAGAAAATTTTCGATAAATTTTCTTTTTATAGAAAATTTTCGATAAATTTTCTTTTTATAGAAAATTTTCGATAAATTTTCTTTTTATAGAAAATTTTCGATAAATTTTCTTTTTATAGAAAATTTTCGATAAATTTTCTTTTTATAGAAAATTTTCGATAAATTTTCTTTTTATAGAAAATTTTCGATAAATTTTCTTTTTATAGAAAATTTTCGATAAATTTTCTTTTTATAGAAAATTTTCGATAAATTTTCTTTTTATAGAAAATTTTCGATAAATTTTCTTTTTATAGAAAATTTTCGATAAATTTTCTTTTTATAGAAAATTTTCGATAAATTTTCTTTTTATAGAAAATTTTCGATAAATTTTCTTTTTATAGAAAATTTTCGATAAATTTTCTTTTTATAGAAAATTTTCGATAAATTTTCTTTTTACAGAAAAAAATTTTCTATTTTTAAAAAAATTTCTATAAATTTTCTGTTTTTAAAAAAATTTCTATAAATTTTCTGTTTTTTTTTAGAAAATTTTCGATAAACTATCTTTTTTAAAAGATAATTTTCGACAAATAATATATTTTTATAGAAAATGTTCGATAAATTTTCTTTATCATAAAAAATTTTAATAAATTTTCCTTTATTTAGAAAAAGTTCGATTATTTTTGTTTTATAGAAAATGTTTATTTTAAATAACATAAATACATAAAAAATTCTCCAAAATCATTATCATTTTTCGTAGAAAACAACAATCTAACATAAGTTCTATAACAAATTAGCCATTTTACTTTGTGCAATTTATATTAATCTTATAATTATATTATTAATCTCTCTTTATATAAACTAGTATATCTAATTTCTTTCTTTTAATTTCTTTGCAGGTGAGTTTTGCAAAACATTCTTTATATTTTTCTTAATTCCTATAACCCAAAGGCCACATTCTCTTGTCAGTAGGAAGAATAAAAAAACTATAATTATCTTTGGCATCTAAGTAAATTGTAAGTAATAATTCTTTGATATCATTGTTGTTTTCTTTACATTCTTATAAATTTACGCATTGTAGTGGAAAAATGCAGCTCAGAAGCTTATTGTACATATGAGCGGTATTTATAATATCATTTTTTTTTTTTGTTATAAACTGATTTATTATGATTGTAATCGAGAATTAACCCAGTTCTCATAGTTTAATTATAGAATGAAAACACAATAAATAAAACAATAAGAACATTAAAATAGATATTAGTAATTTGCACTTAAAATAGCTGGAAAACTTTGTTAAGCACTGGACGACTGAAGAAATAGCTATAACTAGCTAAACGAAATATTAACCGTAATTAATGTTCACATTCTGTTTATCAAAAACTGTCAATCTTTGAAGATTCGTTATCTATAAAAAAAATTTATGACCAAATTTCTTCTTTCATAATTAATTTAACCAATAGAAATAATAGTGTAGGGTGTATTCTATAATTTTAATGTTTTTGCGTATCTGTTCATAAAACAATCATATCATTATGGTCTTCTTTCTTACCATTGTAAATGTTATCTCTTTAAAACATATTTTATGCACTATGGGTATTCACTATAGATTGCAAATATATTTAAATAACGATACAAATTTTATTTTCGGGAACCGAAATCAGGCCACATAGATTCTGTGAACAGCATAGACAATAGATTGATTTATTGTCCATAGACTGATGTATAGCCCAGATTAAAGACTGAACTATGGTCCATACTATAGACTGATCTATAGTCCAGACTATAGTCTGATCTATAGTCCAGACTATAGTCTGATCTATAGTCCAGACTAAAGACTGATCTATAGTCCAGACTAAAGACTGATCTATAGTCCAGACTAAAGACTGATTTATAGTTCAGACTAAAGACTGATCTATAGTCCAGACTAAAGACTGATCTATAGTCCAGACTAAAGACTGATCTATAGTCCAGACTAAAGACTGATCTATAGTCCTGACTATAGACTGATCTATAGTCCAGACTATAGACTGATCTATAGTCCAGACTATAGACTGATCTATAATCCAGACTATAGACTGATCTATGGTCCAGACTATAGACTGATCTATGGTCCAGACTATAGACTGATCTATAATCCAGACTATAGACTGATCTATAGTCCAGACTATAGACTGATCTATAGTCCAGACTATAGACTGATCTATAGTCCAGACTATAGACTGATCTATAGTCCAGACTATAGACTGATCTATAGTCCAGACTATAGACTGATCTATAGTCCAGACTATAGACTGATCTATAGTCCAGACTATAGACTGATCTATAGTCCAGACTATAGACTGATCTATAGTCCAGACTATAGACTAATCTATAGTCCAGACTATAGACTAATCTATAGTCCAGACTATAGACTAATCTATAGTCCAGACTATAGACTAATCTATAGTCCAGACTATAGACTGATCTATAGTCCAGACTATAGACTGATCTATAGTCCAGACTATAGACTCTATAGTCCAGACTGATCTATAGTCCAGACTATAGACTGATCTATAGTCCAGAATATAGACTGATCTATAGTCCAGACTATAGACTGATCTATAGTCCAGAATATAGACTGATCTATAGTCCAGACTAAAGACTGATCTATAGTCCAGACTAAAGACTGATTTATAGTTCAGACTAAAGACTGATCTATAGTCCAGACTAAAGACTGATCTATAGTCCAGACTAAAGACTGATCTATAGTCCAGACTAAAGACTGATCTATAGTCCTGACTATAGACTGATCTATAGTCCAGACTATAGACTGATCTATAATCCAGACTATAGACTGATCTATGGTCCAGACTATAGACTGATCTATGGTCCAGACTATAGACTGATCTATAATCCAGACTATAGACTGATCTATAGTCCAGACTATAGACTGATCTATAGTCCAGACTATAGACTGATCTATAGTCCAGACTATAGACTGATCTATAGTCCAGACTATAGACTGATCTATAGTCCAGACTATAGACTGATCTATAGTCCAGACTATAGACTGATCTATAGTCCAGACTATAGACTGATCTATAGTCCAGACTATAGACTAATCTATAGTCCAGACTATAGACTAATCTATAGTCCAGACTATAGACTAATCTATAGTCCAGACTATAGACTAATCTATAGTCCAGACTATAGACTGATCTATAGTCCAGACTATAGACTGATCTATAGTCCAGACTATAGACTCTATAGTCCAGACTGATCTATAGTCCAGACTATAGACTGATCTATAGTCCAGACTATAGACTGATCTATAGTCCAGAATATAGACTGATCTATAGTCCAGACTATAGACTGATCTATAGTCCAGACTATAGACTGATCTATAGTCCAGACTATGGACTGATCTATAGTCCAGACTGTGGACTGATCTATAGTCCAGACTATGGACTGATCTATAGTCCAGACTATAGACTGATCTATAGTCCAGACTATAGACTGATCTTTAGTCCAGACTATAGACTGATCTATAGTCCAGACTATAGACTGATCTATAGTCCAGACTATAGACTGATCTATAGTCCAGACTATAGACTGATCTACAGTCCAGACTATAGACAGATCTATATTCCAGACTATAGACTGATCTATAGTCCAGACTATAGACTGATCTATAGTCCAGACTATAGACTGATCTATAGTCCAGACTATAGACTGATCTATAGTCCAGACTATAGACTGATCTATTGTCCAGACTATAGACTGATCTATTGTCCAGACTATAGACTGATCTATAGTCCAGACTGTAGACTGATCTATAGTCCAGACTGTAGACTGATCTATAGTCCAGACTGTAGACTGATCTATAGTCCAGACTATAGACTGATCTATAGTCCAGACTATAGACTGATCTATAGTCCAGACTATAGACTGATCTATAGTCCAGACTATAGTCTGATCTATAGTCCAGACTATAGTCTGATCTATAGTCCAGACTATAGTCTGATCTATAGTCCAGACTATAGTCTGATCTATAGTCCAGACTATAGTCTGATCTATAGTCCAGACTATAGTCTGATCTATAGTCCAGACTATAGACTGGTCTGTAGTCCAGACTTCAGACTGATCTAAAGTTTGGACTATAGACTTGTATATAATGTAGACAATAATCTTGACTACAGAAATGCTATTATGGTCTATATGTATATTAATTAAGTCAATATCCCTACTACATCTCAGTCAAAACAAACATCATATTTCGGAACATACAAATTCATATGCCACACTCTATGCATATTCTTTTGCACCTCAAAGACTTAAGATTCTAAAATGTGTTGCAAGTTAAAACAAATGACTTGCTTTGGCTCTGTTAGACTGTTCTTTCCATCAAAGCGGTTACTGTAATAAAATTGTAATCCGTAGTTAAACAAAAAATGAATTAAAAACGTTATTAAAACTTTATTTTATTTTCTGTATACTCTCTCTCTATCTCTTTCAAACACTTAAAATGTTAATGATTTATTGTGACATAATGTCGGCTATGTTTTTACACTATGTACATGTACAAGAGTCTAAACGTGTTTGAGTAGTTTGTGACTAAGTGGCGTACCGTCAGACCGA
Organism: Lucilia sericata; assembly: GCF_015586225.1. Taxonomy (NCBI): domain Eukaryota; kingdom Metazoa; phylum Arthropoda; class Insecta; order Diptera; family Calliphoridae; genus Lucilia; species Lucilia sericata. Next base: position 185,451 of record NW_023994484.1, read on the forward strand.
TGGACCTACTAAAGAAGATAGTTGGCCTGACTACTTTAGTGAAATACGTTCACTAGGTTAATGGTTTGTTGTAAGAATAAACACACTCATAATATTACAAACTAAAAGTTGAATGCAAATGATATCCCAGCAGTTTTAGAGAAGACAATATATTCTTTTTAACTTTTTAACCCAGAGTATATTGAGTCGCGAAGAATGCGAAACTGATCATTTAGAGATTTGTTTGCCTACAGTTTGAAAAAACACCCCGAACTATAGGGTACTTTGTACTAAGTATGAAAATGTGTGTAAGAGAGTATGGACGGACTTAAGTGCAACCCGATTTGTAACACCATCTCGCATGCAAATTTCTTTTAATGACCAGTCTGTTGCAGGTCTTAATGTTAGAGTATCTTGTAAAATAAAGTATCTTGAGAATGAGGTGCATAAAAAGATTAATGAGATTTGTTTAAGTTTTTTTTGTGTTGATTCTTTTAATATGGTTAAGTATTCATTACATTGTGTAAAATTTGTAATTCTTTTTTTGTTTTAAATAAAAAATTTCTTAATAAACTTTAAACAAATTTGTTAATAACATGTGTTAAGAAATTATTAGTATTTAGTTTAGGATTTGGATATAATAAATTCCAATATTGTTATTTTTAACTACAAAAAATAGCGTTTAATTTAATACTTTGGTTCATTTTAAGTCAATTAATTAAAATAATTGCATGTTTAAATTATAACACGTTTTAAATTTAAATACATATTCAAACGAAAAACCCCCCAAACTTACTCACGAAAATGTCAAATGATCTTAAAATATGATTAACTAATAACTCCTTGATATTTCGTACAAAAATTTTCTCATATTTTTTCGATTTTTTAATAAACTGCCAAATCAATTAGTTAAATTTGCCAGCAATTTTAAGAAAAGTATTGACTTGCCTTTCTAAATAAATGCCAAAAAAATACACATTCTAAACTTTTAACTAAAAAGAATATAAAAACAGGAATATTCAAAAACTATGTTTACGGTTAAAATGTATGTTGCTTGCAACGCACTTGCAACTGCACATGAGTATAATACACAAATCACATGGTCTATGGGCAAAACATAAATCGCGTGTTGAATTCTTCCTTTTCAAGAGTAAGAGATTTTTTTTTGTTGCAAGTCTGACTGACAATTTATTGAATGTGTTACTTTCTAATGATTCTCTTGTAAAATTAATTTGAATGTTTGAAATATTGAGTGGTTTGCTAAAAGCATGTCAATGGTGATAATTCGCCATAAAAACTATTGATATCGTGTGAATGTTTATACTAAGATAAGATTTTTCATAGTAATTGCTAAATATTGTACACATTTCTTAAAAAATTCTTCATATCGTAAGAAAACTTCTCATATCGTAAGAATTCTTAAGAAAATTCCTTATATCGTAGGTGAAATTATAGCAAATTCTTAATTTCGTAAAAAGTCTATAGAAAATTGTTATTATTTTATTAATATTATATTAACAATTTTTAATATCGTAAAATTTTGTATAGAACATTGTTAATATCTCAAAATTTTCTATATAAAATTCTTAATATCGTAAAATTTTCTATAGAAAAATCCTAATATCGTAAAATTTTCTATAGAAAAATCATAATATCGTAAAATTTCCTATAGAAATTTCTAAATATAGAAAAATTTTCTCTAGGAAATGATTAATATCGTAAAATTTTCTAAGGAAAACTCTTACTATCGAAAAATTTTCAAGTCTTCTATAGAAAATTCTTAATATCGGAAATTTTTCTATAGAAAATTCTTAATATCGGAAATTTTTCTATAGAAAAATCTTAATATCGGAAATTTTTCTATAGAAAAATCTTAATATCGTAAAATTTTCTATAAAAAAATCTTAATTTGGTAAAATTTTCTATGGAAATTTTTAAATGTCGTAAAATTTCCTATAAACAATTTTTAATATCGTAAAATATTCTACAGAAAATTCTTAATATCGTAAAATTTTCTATAGAAAAATCTTAATATCGTAAAATTTTCTATAGAAAAATCTTAATATCGTAAAATTTTCTATAGAAAAATCTTAATATCGTAAAATTTTCTATAGAAAATTCTTAATATCGTAAAATTTTCTATAGAAAATTCTTAATATCGTAAAATTTTCTATAGAAAATTCTTAATATCGGAAAATTTTCTATAGAAAATTCTTAATATCGGAAAATTTTCTATAGAAAATTCTTAATATCGTAAAATTTTCTATAGAAAATTCTTAATATCGTAAAATTTTCTATAGAAAATTCTTAATATCGTAAAATTTTCTATAGAAAATTCTTAATATCGTAAAATTTTCTATAGAAAATTCTTAATATCGTAAAATTTTCTATAGAAAATTCTTAATATCGTAAAATTTTCTATAAAAAATTCTTAATATTGTAAAATTTTCTATAGAAAATTCATAATATTGTAAAATTTTCTATAGAAATTCTTAATATTGTAAAATTTTCTATAGAAAAATCCTAATATCGTAAAATTTCCTATAGAAATTTCTAAATATCGAACAAATTTTCTATAGAAAATGATTAATATCGTAAAATTTTCTGTAAAATATTGTAAATATCGTAAAATTTTCCATTGAACATTTTTAATATCGTAAAATTTTCCACAAAAATTTCTAATATCGTAAAATTTTCCAAATAAAATTTTTAATACCGTAAAATTTTCTATATCGTCAAATTTTCTATAGAAAATTCTTAATATCGTAAATTTTTGTATAGAAAATTCTTAATATTGTAAATTTTTCTATAGAAAAATCCTAATATCGTAAAATTTCCTTTAGAAATTTCTAAATATCGTAAAATTTTCTAAAGACAATTCTTAATATCGTAATAATTTCTAAGGAAAATTCTTAATATCGTAAAATTTTGTAAGGAAAATTCTTAATATCGTAAAATGTTCTAAAGAAAATTCTTAATATCGTAAAATTTTCCAAAGAAAATTCTTAATATCGTAAAATTCTCTATAAAAAATTCTTAATATCGTAAAATTTTCTATAGAAAATTCTTAATATCGTAAAATTTTGTAGTGTTGTGCCCGTAGAACAGTGAGTCTACTAAGAATAAGTACCTTAATACTAACCTAGGACATGCTCATTCTAAGGAGTCTTCTAGTCCTGTTCTTCTAAGGCCATAGGATTTTTATGGTTCTACCCACCGTTTCGTTTTTTAATTCAGCACGCTCTGCATTGTCAGATTATCTTTCCCGATTTTCGCTCTTGTCGGAATTTCTTCTTTGGGAAAACACTTGTTGCTGAGTTGCCAATGTTTAGTTTATTGGGATTCAGGACGGAAAAGTAGGTTCCTAGACTTTTAATGTTGATCCGCAGATCAGTTCTGTGTACCAGTTTAGAGTCATTCATGTAGAAACTGGTTCATTTGGGTATTTGCTCTAAAATTACACTTCGTCATGATATTTTATCTGGGATCAGTGGCTCAAAATTCTCGACAAATTATGTCTCTGGTATGAAATTAGGGGCGTTCGATGTTTGCGAATTGATCAAATCCTGTTTATTAGATGCTTTATTTACCAGGGTAAATGGAGGCAAAATTCCATAACCTTTTCATGATCACAGACTATCCATTAAAAGTAACATATAATGTCGGAAATTTCTACTAAGGAACTGGAAATCTTAACGCTTTTAAAACTTTTCACAGGATAAAATTTGCCCCTTCTAATAAATTAAATATTCGACCCATATCCCATCGAACATGTTTAACGATTGGGCGATAAAGTTTGTCCACCTGTATGTTAATTAGATTTGATAAAAAATCCAAATAAATAACAATTCAAGAAGGTGGAAAATAGATTACTTTGTCAAAAACAACCCACATGTTGCAAACTGACAGATAAATTAATTATACCTAAGCATTACTTAAGAAACAGACTGTAAGTAAGAAACTGTTATTGAAGAGGAACAAGTACATGAAAATAAATAAACAATTGCGTGGCACAGTTAACAAACTTGCAACCAAACATACAACTAACAGCTTCAAAATTTTAGCAAAAACCAACCACATAATACTATAAACAACAACAACAGCAGCAATATACTGGCTGCCCATATGTTTAAGATAAAAATCTTATGAAAAAAAAACACATTATGCCACATGTTCTACATACGAGGCATTATGGTTGCATAATCCAGAAAAAAGCCAACTTCTTGTAACCAATAAACATTTTTTACTAAAATTGTCTAACAGGTGTTTGGGATAAAATTTCTTTTCTAAATTTTTTCGTCTGATCATCATAAATATTTCAAGTTCTAGTTTACGCTTGATTACAAAACAAGCTGAGAAAAAAATCCAAAAAAAGAAAGACAAACTTTAAAAGACAACAATAAAAAGAAACCAAATGGTCATCATAAAGTTTAGTGTTGCAACGGTTAATTGAAAATAAATTGAAAATTTGGTTTTGGCCATAAACGTGCTTGCAGCTCTAACATAAACTTAAACACTGGTTTATGAGTTTGAAGGCAAATAATTCGTAAATAAATATTCTTAGAACAAGTTAGGTGACTAAAATCTATTTAGAGTGTCTGCTCGGGCTGGATTTAGTTGGGTATCCAACGTTTGTGTTGTTTGTTTATTCACAATTGTCCAGCCTACAGAACTTGGACTCTGAAAGGAATCGTAAATGCCAATTTATCATTTCTATGGATAATTATTATATTATTTTATTGGTGTCCTCATTTTTAATCTCAGTAAATACGTTTAACCTAATTTTAAAACAATAAAATTATTAATATCGATAAAGTTTCTATAATAGTAAGAGATTATATAGAATTGGCGATATTTAATCAAGAACCAAAGAAATTAGTGTAGAGGTCAACCCTTCAATGGTCGCATTATATAGTAATGAATTATACATATATTTTTATGATCAAAATACCTACAGAGGTTCCATAATTTCTTGTCATGATCATGTCTTCTTAAAATCTCTACACCAATTCCCAATGGAATTTGATGCCATCGAGATGTTATGCTGAACGCTCCGCCAGTTTGATACAAGATTGGTACCAGTATACAGAACAGGACATCGGTAGGACTTTAAGCATTAGACAGGAAAGGAATAGATCTACACCAGTTTCCAACAAAATTTTATTAGCATTGTATTCTCGTAATGTTATGCCTTATAAGTCAGAAGATTGAAACAGAATTGATTACGGAATACAGATCGATCAATTTTATAGAAACAATGCTCGGACTTTTAGGATTAGGCAAACCGAAACTAGTTAACGAAATATAGATGTTTTGGAAGCATTTTAACTTTGCACGTATGTACTTTGCACGAACAGAGAGGAAAAAAGTCGACTTCAAAACTGTCCCTTCAAACTGATGAGTAAAAAATCTATTCTGACAAACGGTATCTGATCAGGAAGTTTTATCTGATGAATTTGAATTCTAAAACTCACTGCCTCGTTTTTAGGAGACATTTTTACTTTTATTTCACGAGAAAACTCCAAGAGTTTCACTCTTCTAAATTCACTTTTACAGGGCATAATCAAGGAACGTTTGATTCCTATATATGGCATCGAAAATCATGAGCAATTGGTTATGAAGGAGGAGGCGTTCCACTTGATACTTGTTGAATACTCAAAAGGCTTTAGAATTTCTACTTTTCACCGATACCCGAGTATTATAAAATACTTGAGAATGTCGGGAATTTCATGTTCATTCCTCTAATGTATCGAACATGATGGACTATTGGACTATAAAGCTGCAGAACACTCAATACTCTAGCATCGAAACTCTCTGAGCTCTTATTATCGATGCCGATTGCGAAGTCACATTTACGCGACTTCGATCATCTTTTACATAAAAAGATCGAACAGGTTTGTCAATTGAATTTATCCGCTATCATAGGATACGACAATATAGGCTCTCAACTTCAACATAACGATTGGTCTATAAAAGAAAGCATTACTACCTGCAGAATACTTCAAACTCTTGGGATCTATTTAGCATCAAAATTCTTTGAGCTCTTATTATCGATGCCGATTGCGAAGTCACATTTACGCGACTTCGATCATCTTTAACATAAAAATATCGAACAGGTTTCCCAATTGAATTCAATCGCTATCATAGGATACAACAGTATAGGCTTTCAACTACATCGTAACAAGCTCGAGAAGTCTTCTCATTATTTTGAGGAATGTTTGAGGATTAAGTGAAAATGGAAATGGAGCTTAGGTGATACACTTATCGAATGCATTTGTTTATGAAAGCATTTGGAGTAAGTCTCTCAACTCCAACTTAACAAGATCCAAACGTATTCTTATTATTTTGAGAAATGGTTGCCAATTGAGTTATATAGCTCAGGTGATGTGCATTAAGTCTCTTTGAGCTTCACAATAAAGCGTATATCACAATGCCGGAAACTTCGTCTGATTAACTTCTTTCTACACCATATTCTTTTCAGAGATATTTACGCAATCGATGACGAAGTCACATTTACGCGACTTCGGTTATTTTTAACGTAAAAAGAACAGGTTTCTTCCCTGCATTAAGACTTTTTAAGATTTCTACCCATCTTCGACTTAATAAGGTCGAAAAGTTTTCTCAATTGTATTTGCTTTCTATCATAGGGTACGTCAGTATATAAACGGGTCGTCATGGAACAAAACAAATTTCTTTTAATGATCTGAGTGCAATTGAGGCAGGTAGAGTTAAGTCTCGCCTCTTTAGCCAATAAGTCCCCTAAACGGTATTTACTTTTAGCCACAGAACAAGAGTTTCCCAGAGTAATCGTTCCGAAACGTAAAGATCTCAAGAGAAATGAAACGATATTTGAGAAATAAATTAATATATCCCAAAAAGCTGTAACACAACAAAACATTAATATTCCCCAGATCAGGGAATCGTACATGTTTAAATATTGCTTATTTACTTACAAAATATCCGAAATGCTTGAGTCCTTATTCCACAAAACAGGAGCGAGGGTCTTTTAGCTCTTGTTTAAGACAGATGTATGGATTAATGAGATAATAATTTTCCAAGACTTTGTTGAAAGTTTCTGTTATATTTCACATCTACGACACCCTTGAGATAAAGTCTAAAAGGATCGCAACTCTAATAAGGTTGATTAACTTCCCCAGTACGGCTGATAACACAATTACCGATCCCATGCTTTTCGCCCTATAATGAATAAATATCTCCTTTTTTGGTAATTGTAATTTGTACACAAATTCAAAAACTCTTTAACTGTAATTATTTCGAAATGCCATGACAAATATTTCAAAATTGATGGCGCTGATAACGAAACCCAAAGCAAAAAAAAAAAAACTTAGTACATAAAACACACATCACAAAACAATTCACATAACACCCACTAGAGCACTTAATGTCACATTGTTTATTCTGCGAATTTTCGTATAGTTTTGGAAAACCCGATCTTAATCTAACTGAAAAAAATGCCAAAAATACTAACATGCCACAAGGGAAAAAAAGGTAGACAAAACGTAACGAAATACAAAACAATTGTTTGTCAATCGTTGTGTGTACGCACTGTTTTGATCATTTATATGCGATTATAATGCAAATATGCCTTAAACGATTGTCAAATGATGCCGAGCAGCAGTAAACATGGAAGAAAAGCCCAACCAAACAATCATTATATTTGTAGCAAAAGATACAAAAACAAAGATAGCTGCTACTCATACAAGAGAGCGTGTGAGTATGGGGATACATACTACACCACTTGCAACAATATGCCTCTAACGGTTTTTCATAAAGTGCAACATTTTCGAAAAAAATAATGTACCATTAGTTGAAAACACCAAATAGGAGGCAGACAGCAACATACTCACACACACATCTAACACTAATATCTATTCAATTTATCATAGTTACTGGCAAATACTTACAACCCAAAGTTTTAGATAAAAAAGAAATGTCTGGCTAAACTATAAATATTTATTCCAACTATTCAACTTGTTAGTAATAGTACAAGCATTTAGAACCAACTGGGATTTTAATTTATTCTTACATGTAGTGACTGTTCTTGCATTATTTAACCAGTTCCCATTAAAAAAATATATACTAGTGGGTATAATATTTTATTTTAAGATTATATAACTGGATTGTCACACTGAACTAAATTTCAGTAAGCCTGTTTTGCATATGTGTGTGTATGTGTTTTTCTTTCTTTGTTTCTTAAAGATTTTCCATTAATATTGTTCTAATTGAACATTGATTAAAATTATTAACTACAACTACTGTTATGGTAGGCCTACCTACATACATACATACATATGTACATATTTACATATTGATGTGAAAGTGCAGAAGTGTGAAAGATTGTTATAATTTTTCATTTTGAAACAAATGTTATACAGAGTCGTAATTAGTCAAAAATATGTACAGTAGCTCTTTCAGCCTCCGACTATGCAAGCAGGTGGAGAACAGATAATGGTAGTTCCGTTTTTGGTACAATGTGACCGACTGTAGACTAGACTATAGACTAGACTAGACTATAGACTAGACTATAGACTAGACTATAGACTAGACTATAGACTAGACTATAGACTAGACTATAGACTAGACTATAGACTAGACTATAGACTAGACTATAGACTAGACTATAGACTAGACTATAGACTAGACTATAGACTAGACTATAGACTAGACTATAGACTAGACTATAGACTAGACTATAGACTAGACTATAGACTAGACTATAGACTAGACTATAGACTAGACTATAGACTAGACTATAGACTAGACTATAGACTAGACTATAGTCTAGACTATAGTCTAGTCTATAGTCTAGTCTATAGTCTAGTCTATAGTCTAGTCTATAGTCTAGTCTATAGTCTATAGACTATAGTCTATAGACTATAGACTAGACTATAGACTGACTATTGTTTAGACTATTGACTAGACTATAGACTAGACTATTGACTAGACTATAGACTAGACTATAGACTAGACTAGACTATAGACTAGACTAGACTAGACTAGACTATAGACTAGACTATAGTCTAGACTATAGACTAGACTATAGACTAGACTATAGACTAGACTATAGACTAGACTATAGACTAGACTATAGACTAGACTATAGACTGACTATTGTTTAGACTATTGACTAGACTATAGACTAGACTATTGACTAGACTATTGACTAGACTATAGACTAGACTATAGACTAGACTATAGACTAGACTAGACTATAGACTAGACTATAGACTAGACTATAGACTAGACTATAGTCTAGACTATAGACTAGACTATTGACTAGTTTATAGACTAGACTATAGACTAGACTATAGACTAGACTATTGACTAGACTATAGACTAGACTATAGACTAGACTATAGACTAGACTATAGACTGTACTATAGACTAGACTATAGACTATACTATAGACTAGACTATAGACTAGACTATACTACAGACTCTAGACTAGATTATGGACTAGACTTTAAACTAGGCTATATATTACACTAAGTACAGTCTACTATATATACTAGACTATAGTCCAGACTATAAACTTAGTAATAGTCAAGACTTTTAATGTTAGTTAGGGTCTCTACATAAATAAATGTATTAATATAACAATTGTTTGTTTGACCCAATTAATTTTTTTTAAATATATTATTTAAGCAAAACTTCCATGTTTTATTAATTGTTAATTAAATTTATTTCATGACAACCGAATTTATCAAGTTTCAGGTGCGATTACATATTATTTAATAGACCAAAACAAAAAATAATTAATTGAAATGGTAAAATAAATGTGTTTAACAGCAAATGAAAAAAATTAATCTAAAGAATATAAATAGAAAAACAACAAATTACCGGTTTCTGTAAGTTGTTGTTCTTGTAAATGTTAAAGAAGTTGTTTTTATTTTGAACTACCCCAACAATTTTATTTATTTATTTTTTTCGAATTTTAATTAACACAAACAATCACAGCAACAACGACAAGTGAATTGTACAAAAAAAAAAATAATAAGAAAACATGTGTGTGATGTTGTTATGATTATTTTTAGTTTTGTTTTGATTATGTTATTCGTGCGATGTTTTTCTTTCGTTTCTTTTTTTTTTTTTGCTTTTTACACAACTGGGAGAGTTTCGGTTTGAATTGGGAGAGTTTTTATTCTTGAGAGCTGTTTACGATGCGATGTTTTCAACGTCTGCGTCTGTGTCTGTTTTTGTTATTTTTATACACAAATTTTTGCTCTACGTGGGGAACCTCTAGAAAATGTGCAGCACCAACTCAATACAGTCATTTACTAACAACCAGCACCTACGGACCCCGGTGTGGAATATATTATTTTCCGTTTTTTTTTCTATTTCTTCAGCTCTATATCTTCTGAACCACAAAGACTTTTTTGTCAGTGACAGTGTGATATTTTGTTTTGTTTCGTGTGACGTTTGAATTATTAAGAACGACGGTGTGAAAATGTTAGAAAAATAATTTTTTTAAAAATTTAAATAAAATTAAAAAATACATATTTAATAGAAATTTAACAAATTCTATAATTAAACTAAATTAACAACAATTATAAAAACAAATACAAACACGATTGTTGTAAATACCGTTAAAAATAAAGAGAAAAAAGCACGATCATTATAATAGTTATTTGTTGTAATTTATTAACAAAAATAACAACCAACTTTGTTTAAATGATATTTTACTACAAACGACAACAACAACAAGAAAATTATTTTAAAAATAAAACAACAATAAATACCTACTTACATATTTAAACAGTCGCGTCGCGATTTATTATATTAAAAAAAATTAAAAATATTTATTAATATTAGTGTTTTTTTCCAGTTAAACAATTTTGTTTTAGTGCTAAAAATTTTGCGTGTTTAATAACACTTCGTTTTACTGTTTTTTAAAATTTTTTGTTACAAAAAATTAATTTTTATTAATAAAATTAAATCAAGTGTTTTTACCCAAAAAATTATCAACTTTAATCGTATCCATTTAAACAAATTAATTATGTGTGAAAATATTGTTTAAAAAAAGTAAGATGCAAAAACAAAAAACTTCAAATTTAAAGAAAATATATGTTGATCATTAAAAAAAATTTATACCAAAAATATTTTACAACAAAGTGAAAATTTTTGTAAAATTTTAAAGCAGCACAAATTTTAGATAATTTTAAATAAATTTTGAGGAGGTAACACAAGTTTTTCATTTCATTTGCAACACAAAAATATCATTCTTATTATTGATTCGATTTTTATACACTCTACTCTATTATATCTGTTTTGTTTAAGCTTTAGATCTAGTATAACCTCTCGTAAAATTAGGTTTTTATATATGATATAAGGACCTTAACCTTGCCTATAATCCTTAAACGAATCAGGCGTTAAGATCTTATAGGTTCTCTTATCTAGTTATACATGTTTAACAGAAATCGTCAAACGTCTTACATCCCGTTCTTTATAAATTAATCTTAAAATGTTCTACTAACACAGGTCCACAACATTTGAAGAAGAAGTCAAAACCCAGGGACTAATTATCTGATAATCTCTCCATCACATCAGGCCTTCTATAGACCGATCCGCATGAAGTTTTTATACCCAACCCAATATACCCTAGGTTTATTTTGATGTTTGTAACGTACAATAATATTGGTCTTTTATCCGCCTTAAAGTATACCAATCGGCTTAGGATAATTTTCTGAGCCGATTTAGCTATGTCCGTCCTTCTTGTAATCAAACTACAGGTCGCAATTTTGAAGATAATTAAATGAAATTTTGCACATGATCTTCTATGGTACCGGAGACGAAGCTTATAGAAAATAGTTTAGATCGACATATTATTTTACCTAGCCCCCATACAACTGAACCTGCCGAATAGGGCTTTTAAGTTCATAATTATGTTTAATATATTCGAATCTCGACAAAAAGCTGCAAAACCAAGTTCTATACTAGCCTTGATGACCCTCATGAATTTTATGCCTCATTGGACTCATTGGATCGCTATACAAAGCCCCCTTCAAAATATGACTTAAATGTCCACAATTTTATTCAACAATAAATAGCTTCAGTATATCTGAGGCAAGGTACAAACAATTCCACTTAAATGCTTTATTATGAAAACGAAATCACATTTTATTTTTATAACTCGTGTAGGGTCGGCATCGCCCAACTATAATTTCTTACTCGTTTGAAATGGTTATGGTTCCAAAAAAAAATGGTTTCTGGAGAATTTCATCGCTATCTTGGTACTTTTGGGCAAATTTAAGACATATTTTGAAGGAAAATTATAGGGGCACAAAGGTCAAATGGGGACCGGATATAGCCATACTTTACAGTACAATTTTGCGGACTTATTACGTTGTATATCTGTATATAGACTAGAGAAAATTCTGGACCATTATTGTTCATTTCTAATTCACCCTCCTAGGTCTTATCCTTTGGGCTCTATTGTGCCAGAGAACAGGCAGACAGGAAATGTTTAAATAGTCCAGGAATTGCACTAGAACCCATAATGTGTATATATACTTTACGTGATCTACGAGCAATATTTTAACGTTGGACACAAGGATCAAATAGGGAATCGACTTTACAGTACAATTTTGGTGACTAATTAAGAGACTAGAGGAAATTTTGGACCATCAATGTTTATTTCTAATTCACCCTTCGAGGTCTTTTTCTGTGGCCCCTATTGTGTCAGAGAACAGACTGGCGGAAATGTCTAAATAGTGCTGGAATTTCACTAGAATCCATAATGGGTAATTTCGTGTTAAGTGACCCAACTTTTAAAATCGATGTCTTCCGACAGGGAGTTTTTGGGAAAAAAATTTTAAAAATTAAAAAATAAAATTTGGAAACAAAGAAGAAATAACTATTTAACTCCTCCTGCAGTTCTTGACCAATGGAGCTGAAAATTTGTGTCTGGTCTACTACCCAATAGTACTATCCTTGGTGTAAAATTCATCATAATCGATTTTTTAAGTTGGGTCACTTGACATGAAATTGCCCATATATACAATATACTTTACGTGGTCTACGAGCAATATTTTAACGTGGAAGTCTTTAGTGTTATGGATCGGTCTTAATTATGAAGTTTTATTCAATAATCTACTGCATAGAGACACATTTTTCACATTCTAGATCGTCACATATAGATATGAGACCTAAAGCATGGAAACTTTGAAAAAAATTCGATATAATGTTTGCGACTCCGAAAATTTTATTAGTATAATCATATGAACGGGACAATTTTAGCCATGCCCACCTTATTTATTGGTTTTACTTTTTGTTTTTACTTGTGTTTGGAGAACTCTCTTTTGATTATTATTTAAAGCAAAAGTTTGCTAAAATTAGTATTTAACTTAACAAATATAACTAAAATATTTGTATTGACCACGCCCACTTTTGAAAAATTTTAAAAATATACTATAATATTATAAATAATCAACTATTATCCTTAAAGTTGTAAATATTTCTATATGTTTAATGGTTTTACTAAATTATTAACAAAATAATAAGTGGGCGAAATGTTAGGTTGTGGGCATGGTTATCATAAAACTTATATTTGATTTGGATATAAATTTTAAAACATTTTAAAAATAATAAAAATACATTACAAAAATTCATACATATATAAAAGTAGGCGGGTCCTTATTATAAATACACCTTGGCTTGATTCAGTTCGCGTGTTTTTAAGTTATTACTTTCTGTTTTACTCACGAATAACTCGTGAACACTTAGCACTTACATACATATAAAGTGGGCGTGCCCATGATATAACCGCCCCTTATTGTGAACATATCGCAAATTTCTCGCAATATATAGAATCTGTTGAACTAGTCCGAATCTATATAAAAAGTAGACGGGTCCTTATTATAAATACGCCTTGGCTTGATTCAGTTCGCGTGTTTTTAAGTTATTACTTTCTGTTTTACTCACGAATAACTCGTGAACACTTAGCACTTACATACATATAAAGTGGGCGTGGCCATGATATAACCGCCCCTTATTGTGAACATATCGCAAATTTCTCGCAATATATAGAATCTGTTGAACTAGTCCGAATCTAATATTCAATTGATGAACTGAGAAATAAACTTTTAATATCTGTATTTATAGCTTTTATTTTTTTTTAATTTCACTAAATTTAAAAAATTATATTTAATGTATTTTAAATTAATTATTATTTACGGGGTTTGAAAGTTGTTTTCAGACATACATGCATATTTGTTGCTAATTATTTAAACAAGTGTTATAATATAAATATCAGTTTTAAGCAAAATTTCTCATTTATATTTTGTTAAAAATTAATTCTATAAATAGTTCAGAAAAAAAAGTAACACAATTAAGGGACTGAATCAGAAACATGAATGGAAAATTTATTTCAAAAATTTCGTATCAAATAAAAGAAAAGAAAAAAAAATATATAAAAACATTATTTATTTGATTAGATATTTCTTACTATATCCATATATTCATATATACGAATTCAACTTCCTAGAAGTGATTAAGTAAGTGGTGAAAAGTAGCGTAAAGTTCTGTCATCTTTATTTGTCAAACATCTGGTTAACACTTATTTGAAGACTAACCAACATTAACATCAAACTAAAATCACCTCTAAAACTACTGTAGTTCCACAAATGAGAATTGTATCTGACCGTTAATCTCTTGTGTTTTTTTCAGTCTCTATTGTCGTTTTTTATTTTTTATTATTGTTCATTTAAAATTTGTATTTGATTAATTTTGTTTATATCGACTTGATTATGCAACAAAATACAAGAATACGTAGCGTTCAACATTTATAATTTTTATTCCTCTAATATTTTATTCTAAACATTTTGATTTTGTTTTTCTGAAAACAAAAATCATAAACTCGCAAAACATGATGTTTATGTTTTTTCATTTGAAGGTTGTTTGATTTTTGGGAAAATCATTATTACAATTTTCTCGTGTTGTGGTTTTAATAGATTCTTTTTTGGGTTTTCAATATTGAAAAAAATCTTTGTCTAAAGGTCAATTTGTTAAACTAATTGCATCCCGATGAGAACTAAAAATAATGTAATTTTTGTATATAAAGTGTTGAAATGAAATGTTTAATGAGATGACGCCCCGTTGTCTCTTTATAAATTAGTTGGATTTTCGTATCTGAATGATCATTATTATTAAACAGAATTTTAAATTTATAATAGAAAATTAGCTGCTAGATGTTTGAGTATATTTAAGATATTTAGACAAATTTGGCAGTGATGGAGTTGCTTTTCTAGTTTTCAAATTATATTTAGTTTTTACGAGTTAATGGACTTGTTCTTTTTCAAAATCTTTTATTGGTTTATTGTGGATTCGTTTTGTTCTAAATTAAAAATCATGACCGCTTTAGTATTTGAAGTTTTCTGTTGTTTATTTACACGCTAATTAAAACAAATTTTCTATAACAATCGCATTTTACATTAATTAATACATCTCGTCAGATGCAGGAGCGTTTGTCAGGGGAAAGGGGTTTTAAATTTATAAATAGGCTAGACTACAGACTATAGACTAGACTATAGACTAGACTATAGACTAGACTATAGACTAGACTATAGACTAGACTATAGACTAGACTATAGACTAGACTATAGACTAGACTATAGACTAGACTATAGACTAGACTATAGACTAGACTATAGACTAGACTATAGACTAGACTATAGACTAGACTATAGACTAGACTATAGACTAGACTATAGACTAGACTATAGACTAGACTATAGACTAGACTATAGACTAGACTATAGACTAGACTATAGACTAGACTATAGACTAGACTATAGACTAGACTATAGACTAGACTATAGACTAGACTATAGACTAGACTATAGACTAGACTATAGACTAGACTATAGACTAGACTATAGACTAGACTATAGACTAGACTATAGACTAGACTATAGACTAGACTATAGACTAGACTAATAGACTAGACTATAGACTAGACTATAGACTATAGACTAGACTATAGACTAGACTATAGACTAGACTATAGACTAGACTATAGACTAGACTATAGACTAGACTAGACTAGACTATAGACTAGACTATACTAGACTATAGACTAGACTATAACTAGACTATAGACTAGACTATAGACTAGACTATAGACTAGACTATAGACTAGACTATAGACTAGACTATAGACTAGACTATAGACTAGACTATAGACTAGACTATAGACTAGACTATAGACTAGACTATAGACTAGACTATAGACTAGACTATAGACTAGACTATAGACTAGACTATAGACTAGACTATAGACTAGACTATAGACTAGACTATAGACTAGACTATAGACTAGACTATAGACTAGACTATAGACTAGACTATAGACTAGACATAGACTAGACTATAGACTAGACTAGACTAGACTATAGACTAGACTATAGACTAGACTATAGACTAGACTATAGACTAGACTATAGACTAGACTATAGACTAGACTATAGACTAGACTATAGACTAGACTATAGACTAGACTATAGACTAGACTATAGACTAGACTATAGACTAGACTATAGACTAGACTATAGACTAGACTATAGACTAGACTATAGACTAGACTATAGACTAGACTATAGACTAGACTATAGACTAGACTATAGACTATACTATAGACTAGACTATAGACTAGACTATAGACTAGACTATAGACTAGACTATAGACTAGACTATAGACTAGACTATAGACTAGACTATAGACTAGACTATAGACTAGACTATAGACTAGACTATAGACTAGACCATAGACTAGACTATAGACTAGACTATAGACTAGACTATAGACTAGACCATAGACTAGACTATAGACTAGACATAGACTAGACTATAGACTAGACTATAGACTAGACTATAGACTAGACTATAGACTAGACTATAGACTAGACTATAGACTAGACTATAGACTAGACTATAGACTAGACTATAGACTAGACTATAGACTAGACTATAGACTAGACTATAGACTAGACTATAGACTAGACTATAGACTAGACTATAGACTAGACTATAGACTAGACTGACTAGACTAGACTAGACTATAGACTAGACTATAGACTGACTATGACTTAGACTGATATAGAACTATAGACTGACTATAGACTGATATAGACTAACTATAGACTAGACTATAGACTAACTAGACTAGACTAGAACTATAGTTTAGACTACTATACTAGACTATAGACTGACTTAGACTAGACATAGACTAGACTATTAGACTTAGAATAAACACGGGACCGATCCGCTTAGACTGATTACTTAGTATATGGTGCCGTCACCGTTTATTTATTCTGAATCATATTTTTTACGAGGGTCCCGCTTCTGTTCTTGAGGACTCTAAAATGATCATAAATCATATATGTTGCGATTTTCACTCTGCCTCAAAAATTGTTTATATTCAAACTAATTGTTGGTTTTGTGATGATTTTTTTAAACATTTTATTTTTAAACATTTGAAAATTTGCCAAAATGGACAAAATCTTTTTGAACGAATCACATTTAAATTTAAACTAAAAATACTAAGTTTTCAGCTAAATTAAAACAAAATAAATTTTATTTATAATAAACCGGCAAATTTAATACATTTAGAAATGAAATCAATAGCAGAGTAATGAACTACATACATACATATATATGTATATAAAAGAAATTTCAGTCTATATAAAGATTACATAAAGATAAAAATCTTAATTTAGTTGAAAATTAAAAAGATTTGCAATTTTATAGTTTATATGTAAATAAGCAAATCTAAATTTATTTGGAAATTTGAGCATTATCTCTTAAATTTTTACTTCTTTTAAAATTTATTGAATTTGTATAAAATTTAAAAAAATTTTTTTCACTTAAGACCTTCATTGATAAAAAATATTAATGGCTGAAATAATCATACTAATTATGCTTATTAACAAATAATATTGATGAGCCTAAAATAAATAAACAAAACAAAAGATAAAACAGTCGTTAGTAATTTTATGCAGAGTTAAAAAAATCATATGAACAAAAAATGTGTTTTTTGAAAGACAAACAAAAGAAAATGTGTTAAATTATGATAAAATATAAAATTTTAAGAAAATTTATTAAAATATTAATGAAAAGTTGAACAAGATCGTTTTACAGATTACCCTACTTAAGTAGACATTTTTTGCAATAAAGGTTAGTTCCAAAATATAGACCATTCTATAGATCCGATTATAGTCTAGACTATAGTATAGCCTAGACTAGAGACTAGACTATAGACTAGAAAATAGACTAGAAAATAGACTAGACTATAGACTAGACTATAGACTAGACTATAGACTAGACTATAGACTAGACTAGACTATAGACTAGACTATAGACTAGACTATAGACTAGACTATAGAATAGACTATAGACTAGACTATAGACTAGACTATAGACTAGACTATAGACTAGACTATAGACTAGACTATAGACTAGACTATAGACTAGACTATAGACTAGACTATAGACTAGACTATAGACTATAGACTACTATAGACTACACTATAGACTAGACTATAGACTAGACTATAGCCTATACTATAGACTAGACTATAGACTAGACTATAGACTAGACTATAGACTAGACTATAGACTAGACTATAGACTAGACTATAGACTAGACTATAGACTAGACTATAGACTAGACTATAGACTAGACTATAGACTAGACTATAGACTAGACTATAGACTAGACTATAGACTAGACTATAGACTAGACTATAGACTAGACTATAGACTAGACTATAGACTAGACTATAGACTAGACTATAGACTAGACTATAGACTAGACTATAGACTAGACTATAGACTAGACTATAGACTAGACTATAGACTAGACTGTAGACTAGACTAGACTATAGACTAGACTATAGACTAGACTGTAGACTAGACTAGACTATAGACTAGACTAGACTATAGACTAGACTATAGACTAGACTATAGACTAGACTAGACTAGACTAGACTAGACTATAGACTAGACTATAGACTAGACTATAGACTAGACTATAGACTAGACTATAGACTAGACTATAGACTAGACTATAGACTAGACTATAGACTAGACTATAGACTAGACTAGACTAGACTATAGACTAGACTATAGACTAGACTAGACTAGACTATAGACTAGACTAGACTAGACTAGACTAGACTATAGACTAGACTATAGACTAGACTATAGACTAGACTATAGACTAGACTATAGACTAGACTATAGACTAGACTATAGACTAGACTATAGACTAGACTATAGACTAGACTATAGACTAGACTATAGACTAGACTATAGACTAGACTATAGACTAGACTATAGACTAGACTATAGACTAGACTATAGACTAGACTATAGACTAGACTATAGACTAGACTATAGACTAGACTATAGACTAGACTATAGACTAGACTATAGACTAGACTATAGACTAGACTATAGACTAGACTATAGACTAGACTATAGACTAGAGACTATAGACTAGACTATAGACTAGACTATAGACTAGACTATAGACTAGACTATAGACTAGACTATAGACTAGACTATAGACTAGACTATAGACTAGACTATAGACTAGACTATAGACTAGACTTTAGACTAGACTTTAGACTAGACTATAGACTAGACTATAGACTAGGCTATAGACTAGGCTATAGACTAGACTATAGACAAGACTATAGACTAGACTATAGACTAGACTATAGACTAGACTATAGACTAGACTATAGACTACTCTATAGACTAGACTATAGACTAGACTATAGACTAGGCTATAGACTAGACTATAGACTAGACTATAGACTAGACTATAGACTAGACTATAGACAGATTATAGTCTAGACTATAAACTAGACTATAGACTAGACTAAAGACTAGACTATAGACAGATTATAGACTAGACTATAAACTAGACTATAGACTAGACTATAGACTAGACTATGGACTATAGTCTGATCTTTATTTGATTTATAGACAGATCTCTTTTCTGATCTTTAGATACGGTAGTAAAGGATTAATTTAATTCATTAGAAATAATATGACACAAAACATAAGTAAATAATAAATGCTTTCAAAAATTCAATAAGTATCTATTTGTCATTAATTTAACACACCCACTATCCCTAAGTAGGGTGTAATCGAATAAACAAAAATTTTCTATATCTTTAGATAATTAAATATGAATACACCCAGTAAATAGTAGAAAAAAAGATCAGTATCAAAGAAATTCATAAATTACTCGTTTTTTTAACAAAAGATCCGAATATTTTACTAAATAACACACTTTTGTTATAAATTTATTTTATAGTTTGAATAAAAACGAAAGAGTTTTATGACCTTTCTGAAAAAATCTCTTTGAAAATTAGTTTTAAAATTTTTCACCTGCTGTTGATATGTCTCTCAGGTCTGGTGGCTGCAGTTTGGTTGGTCATTGTTATTGTTTATTTTTTTATTTTTTTGGGCTTAGAAACAGTTGTCTGACAATTTGATTTAGTTTAAATATATAGTGAGTATTATTTCTTTTTGGGTGTCTTGTTTTTTTTTTTTTTGTTGTTTTCTTTTATCAGAATCTAATCTTTGACATAAATTGTCATAAAAAAACGTTGTAATAAAATTAAGCTGGTTTTTTTACAATGTTTATGTTTTATAGAGTTTCATTTTTTCTTAAATTATTTACAAGAATTTTTTGTAAATTTTGTAACATCATGTTGTTTTTTCTTTTTTGTTTAGAAATTTGATTTGTTTTTCTTTTTGAATTCTGAGAAAACCAAAATGTCAAATTAATAAATAGTTTAGAAAAGTGAGTTTACACTTTTTTTTCGGATGTTTAAGGGAATTTACTTTTTTCGATTAATAAAAAAATATTGCGATTAAAAGCTTTGATATATTTTTATAGAATTTTCTAATAAGCATCTTGTCTGCTAAGAATTTTTATGGAAAACTTTAAAGCTCAATAAAATGTTTATTCATATAAAATTGTGTCTGATATCCGGGAAAGTTTTTTTTATTAGAAAATTACTTCAGCAAAAGCTTTTCTTTAGAAAACATTGTCGGATATCCGAGAAAGCTTTTCTAGAGATAACACTGTGTGATTTCCGAGAAAGCTTTTTTATATAGAAAACTTTAATTGGATATAGAATCTTTGTTGGATATTGGAGAAAGCTTTTTTATAGATAACATTGTAACTATTGTAAGTAAGTTGTTCCATATAAAACTTTGTTCGGATAACCCAGAAAGTTTTTCTATAGAAAACTTCGTACGGATAATCGAGAAAGTTTTCCGACACAGTTTGTTTAAAAAGTTTTCTATAGAAAAACTTTTTCGGATATTCGAAGAAAGTTTTCTGTATAAAAACTGTGTCGGATATCCATCAAAGCTTTTCTATAGAAAACTGTGTCATATATCTGTCAAAGCTTTTCTATAGAAAACCGTGTCGGATATACGTCAAAGCATTTCTATAGGAAACTGTTTTGGGTATCCCTCAAAGCTTTTCTATAGAAGACTGTGTCGGATATACGTCAAAGATTTTCTATAGAAATCCGTGTCTGATATCCTTCAAAGATTTTCTATAGAAAACCGTGTCTGATATCCTTCAAAGTTTTCCTTTTACTGACAAATAGTAAAAGAGTCTGAAGAAGTTAAAATTCTTCTATAGAAAACTGTGTCGGATATCCGTCAAAGCTTTTCTTTGGAAAACTGTGTCTCTCAAAGCTTTTCTATAGAAATGTGTGTCGGATATCAGTCAAAACTTTACTATTGAAAACTGTGTCGGATATTCGTCAAAGCTTTCCTTTAGAAAAGTGTGTCGGTTATTTGTCGGCTTTTCTATAGAAAACTGTGTCGAATATACCTTAAAGCTTTTCTATAGAAAACTGTGTTCGATATCTGTCAAAACTTTTCTATAGAAAACTGTATCCGTCAAAGATTTTCTCTAGGAAACTGTAACGGATATCCATCAAAGCTTTTTTATAGAAAACTGTGACGGATTTCTGAGAAAGTTATGTTACATATCGGTTAAAGCTTTTCTATACAAACATTT
The DNA here is from genome assembly GCF_015586225.1 of Lucilia sericata. Classification (NCBI taxonomy): domain Eukaryota; kingdom Metazoa; phylum Arthropoda; class Insecta; order Diptera; family Calliphoridae; genus Lucilia; species Lucilia sericata. Next base: position 207,502 of record NW_023994484.1, read on the forward strand.
TACGGATATCTGTTTAAGCTTTTATAAAGAATAATGCAACGAATAGTTGTAGGTCAAAACCACATTGAATACTTGTCAAAGCATTTCTGTAAAAAACTTTCAAAGCTATTCTTCAGACACTGTTTTGAATAAGCTCTTCTATAGAAAATTGTGCCTCGATTTATATTTAGAAACCGTTATAGGATTCTATCTAGAAATATATTCATTATTTACAGTAATAAAACCGCTTTTGTGTAGTCACAAGTTTTGATCTTTTTTAAAATTTCTCTATTTAAACAATAGAGAACCCTTATCAAATCCGCAACTTTTGCTAGAAAAGTTATAAATAAATTTGAATTTTTTCCCCATTTCATAATTGTTTATCTTATTTACCTTATGATTTATATAACGTTTTTTTTATTTTAATAAATAAAACAAGTTATGTTTATAAATCATGGATGATGCATTAAAATTTTCTCACATGAATATCTTTAGTTTTAGCCCGATAAGAAAGGCCATTCAAATGAATAGCAAAATGTCTTAATAACACGTTCAACAATTTTTATCTTCGATATTTATTTAAGATTTAAAATATTTAATTTGTTTATTCTATAGTAACAGACAAAAAAAATTTTCAAAAATTAAGATTCTGCTAAGTAAAGCACAAAAAAAATATTAAAAACCGCATTAACTCACGCAATTTGCTAAAGTTTGAGGTTGTTTGCACTTGGGTGGCGTAAAAGACAAGTTTATTCTGCTTCTTCTAGATTTTGCAAATAAAAAACAAGAATGAAAAACTTTGGAAATTTAGAAATAAATTGTTTACACAAGTTGCCATACGTTTATGGTTTTTAGACAAAAAAAACAAAAACTAAATATAAGCAAACTTACGTTCAAAATTTATATAATTTTTTTTTTATTTATATTTTCTTGTTTGCAAAATGATAAAATTGCTGTCTTATTTTTTCATTAACTTATTATCGCCTTAGAGAGAAATAAACGTCATTATTTAAGCAAATACAACGGAAAATACTGTATATATTTTTAATTTTATTTTAAATTTCAAAATGATATTTTTTTATATACAAAGTTCAATTTGATTTGTCTGTCATGTGGCTGAAATTATTTGGTTAAGTGTAATTCGCAGTATAAAAATAAAAAAAAAAACTTTGAACAACTTAAAACAAGTTTTAATTATTCTAACAATTTGAAATATTACTTACATTTAGTTACAGTGGAAAGCAAAAGTTGTGTGATGAATTAATTAAGAATTTTGCCATTATTAAAAGCCTTTCAACAGGTACTGATTCAAATCTTTTATATACTCAGCTTAATACCGTCGAAAGCTTTTCCTAGATATCGACTAAAGCTTTATTATAGGAAGCTTTTATTGACAAAAAAGTAAAAAAGTCTGATAGAAGTTAAAGCTTTTCTTTAGAAACCTGTGTCGGATGGATATCTGTCCAAGCTTTTCTATAGAAAAGAGTGTCAAAATTGCCAAAACTTTTCTATAGAAAACTGTGTCTCTCAAAGCTTTTCTATAGAAATGTGTGTCAGATATCCGTCAAAACTTTACTATAGAAAACTGTGTCGGATATACGTTAAAGCTTTTCTATAGAAAAGTGTCGGATATCTGCCAAATAGTTTTCTATAGAAAACTAAAAGTTAAAAGCTTTTCTATGGACAAGGGTGTCAGATATCCGTTAAAGCTTTTCTATAGAAAAGTGTGTAGGTTATTCGTCAAAGATTTTCTATAGAAAAGAGTGTCGGATATCCGTTAAAGCATTTCTATAGAAAACTGTGTTGGATAACCGTCAAAACTTTTCTATAGAAAACTGTGTTGGATATCCGTCAAAGCTTTTCTATAGAGAAGGGTGTTAGATATCCATCAAAGCTTTTCTTTAGAAAACTTTTCTATAGAAAAGCTTTAGCGGATATCCGTGAAAAGTTTTCTATAGAAAAGTGTGTCGGATATTCGTCAAAGCTTTTCTATAGAAAACTGTGTTTGATATCTGTCAAAACTTTTATATAGAAAACTGTGTTGGATATCCGTCAAAACTTTTCTATAGAAAAATGTGTCCGTCAAAGCTTTTCTATAGAGAAATGTATCGGATATTCGACAGGAAACTGAGTAGGAAGTCTATCAAAACTTTTCCGTAGAAAACTACAGAAAAAGCTTTTCAATAGAAAACTATGTCGGATATCCATTAAACAGTAAATTGTGTCGAATATTTCTATACATCGAAGCTTTTCTATAGAAAGCTGTGTTAAACATTCGTCAAAGCTTTTATATTGAAAACTTAAGCAAATATTCATTCAAGCTGTAGAAGGCATAGTAGCAGATGTCTGTCTATAGGAAACATAGGTTTCCTAAAAGAAAAACTTTGTCGGATATTCTACAAAAAGAACTTTTCTGGGCATCTGGCAAGACTTTCCGCTTTCAGTTTCGCATATTAAAGCTTTTCTTTAGAAAACTGTGTCGGATCTTTGCCAAAACTCTATAGAAAACTTTGTCGAATAATTCTGAAAGTTTTTTTTATAGAGAACTGTGTCCGGCAAAGCTTTTCATTTGAAAACTCTTACGGAAATCAATCAAAGCTTTTCTTTCTACAAAAATATTTTAAATTTTATTTTAAAATTTCCCTGTTTTTAATTAGTTAACTAATAATTTTATGTCTATAATTATAATTTAACATTAACTTTTATGACATTAGACTTTAGTTCAAGTAATTACTAAGTTTTTTTTTAAAGGTTCATTAACAAGGTTTCACTTTTATTTGAAATTTTAAATATTTCTGAAGAAAAGCTAAATTTTTCATAGTAAATTTTTTCTATTAAAATAATAATAAAAGTTGATGACTAAAAAAAAAATAAAGACTTGTGTCTGAAAAAATAATAAATATAAAATATTTTTTGATTTTGGCATAGATTTGTGTTTTTTTCTGGTGTCTTTCTACAAAAAGAAAAAGCCAAAATAAGAAATGTGTTTATTCTATCATAAGTTCTTGTCTCTTTTTTGTCCCCAAACGAGGCCATTTATTTTTGGCTACTTATTTTGTGCATTAAAAGCTTTAATAAAACAAATTGTTGTGTTTTTTAAAACAAAAAATAATTTGGTTTTCATAAATTTCGAAAAAAACACACATTTTTAATTAACAAAAAAAATTGTTTAAAAGTTTTTTTTTTCTATAAATAGTTTTTTACTTAATTGGGGTTATTTTAATATATTGCAGCTTATGAACGAAACTAGTGCAGATCATTTTAAATCACCCTAAAATTAAATATGTTAAACAGATCATATTTACTTGTAAATGCTTAACAAACATGTGAAAACGAAAGTAATTTTGTTTTTGGCATTTGGAGGGGAAAATCTTTCTTTAGTCAATTATTTAATAGTTAAATCAAGTACTGACAAAATGAAATGAAAATGTATCAAAACAAAAGACCATAAATAAATATATAAACAACAATGTAAATTGTTACAGATAAACAACATCATTTTAAATGAACAAATATGAACCTCCACCTTAGCGAAAAAAACAAACAAACAATTGAATACTCATGCAAACTAATAAACTCAAAATATCTTTTGAAATTCATCAAAAAAACAAAATACACTTTAGTAAAATTTACTATTTATTTGTGCCACAAAACTCAGTACATTAACATTAAAGCCTTTAATAACGCCCTCAAAATCCCCATTACATAAAATTTAGCCGTCTAAAGAGTCCTAACTATACACACTTACACATGTTTTTATTTTAAATTTTGGGGGAAACTGATCATCAGATGTTTGTGTTCAGATTAATGCCACCACTGGGTAAGTGCATTAAACACAAACTCTCACACAAGCATACCTTCACTGCTCCTCACTCAACATAAACAATTCTCATTGAGCATTTTATTTAGCGAAAATATTCTCTTTAACAGATTTCATTGCCATGAGCGTAGTTCAGTTAATTTCAAGAAAAAATTTTTCACCATTCATTGTTAGTAAAGGGAGCCGCGCACAACACTTTCTTTAAATTACGACTATAATGATTTCATATTGTTTTTGTACAATTACAGAGACAGTTTGCTACAAAAGTAATCTCTTACTATTGTAATAAATCTTGAACTTTTTCCTTATTTAAAAACATTTAATGATCTGATTGGCATAGAATTAACATTTACATATAACGAAGTATTTAATAGATTACTTTTTTTGTCTCCATTTTATCTTTGACAATTTTATACATATTCGCATTTTAAAGAAAATATTTACTTAGAGAAATGTCTCAGAAGTTGTAAATAGTTTTTCTTTGTCGCATATCCGTCAAAAGTTTTCTATGTAACCATAAAGCTTTTCTATGGGAAATTATGTTGGATGTCCAGCAGAGCTTTTCTCTAGGAAATTGTGTTAATTATCCAACAAAACTATACGAAAAAATATTGGTTATCCATGAAAGCTTTTGTATAGAAAACGGTGTTGGACAACGGACAGAGCTTTTCAATAGAATACTGTTTTTCTATATCCAACAAAACTTCCTTATAGAAAGCTGTTTTGGACATCAAAGAAAACTGTGTTAAATATCCAAAAAAGCTTTGTGCTGCAAATCCAACAAAACTTTTCTAAAGTAAACTGTTAAATATTTAAAAAAAAGCTTTATGTTGGACATCCAATAAAACTATTCTAATGAAAACTATGTTAAATATCCTACAAAGCTTTTTTATAGAAAACTATATCGGATATCCGTTAAAGATTTGTGTTGGACATCCAATAAAACTTTTCTAAAGAAAACTGAGTTAAATATCCAAAAAAAGCTTTATGTTGGACATCCAACAAATCTTTTCTATAGAAAAATGTATCCGTTTAAAATTTTGTAAAGAAAATATAAAAATCGAAAATTCGTTAAAGCTTTTTCAAATAAAACTCAATCAGATATCCGTCAAAGCTTTTTTAAAGTAGATCGATTTAAGCTTTTCAATAGAAAACTATTTCAAATATTTGTCAAAGGTTTTCTATAGAAACCCGTATAAGATATACTTTAAAGCTCTTCTAAAGAAAACTACATCAGATATCCGTCGGATATCCGTCAAAGCAAGTCTATATACTGTGTAAGTTGTTCGTTAAAGCAGTTTTAAAGTTTTTCTAAAGAAAACTATATCGGATATCCGTTAAAGCTTTTCTAAAGAAAACTTTATCGGATATTCGTTAAAGCTTTTCTAAAGAAAACTTTATCGGATATTCGTTAAAGTTTTCTTTAGAAAAGCTTTAAAAGCTTTAGCTTTTCTAATGAAAACTTTATAGGATATTCGTTAAAGCTTTTCTAAAGAAAACTTTATCGGATATTCGTTAAAGTTTTTCTAAAGAAAACTTTATCGGGTGTTCGTTAAAGTTTTTGTAAAGAAACTGTACAGGATAACCGTTATAGCTTATCTAAAGAAAACTGTGTCAGATATCCGTTAAATACTCTAAAGAAATTTGTATCAGATATCATTTAAAGCTTTTCTAAAAAAACTGTATCGAACATCCGTTAAAGCTTTCATAAAGTAAACTGTATCGGATATCCGTTAAAACTTATCTAAATAAAATTGTATCGGATTTTCGTTAAAGCCTTTTTAATGAAAATTTTAACGGACATCCGCTCCACTTTTCTAAAGTAAAATGTTCAGGATATTTGTTAAAGCTTTTCTAAAAAAATTGTATCTGAGAACAAGGAAACTAAGGAAAACTGTATCCAATATCCGTTAAAGCTATTCTAAAGAAAACTGTTCAGGATATCCGTTAAAGCTGTTCTAAATAAAATTGTGTATCAGATATCCTTTAAAGTTTTTCTAAAGAAAACTGTAACAGATATCCGTTAAAGCTTTCTCAAATAAAACTGTATCGGATTTTCGTTCAAGCTTTTCTAAAGAAAATTATATCGGATATCTATAAAAGCTTTTCTAACGATACCTATATTAGATATTCGTAAAAAGTTGATTGGATCAGTTTTCTATAGAACACTAGTACGGATATCTGTCGAAAGTTGACTCTATAAAACTGTGATGGATATCTATCGAAGCTTTTTATAGATTTTTTTTAGCAGAATTTAGTAAAAGCTTTTTGTTATTTTTCATAACACCATCTGTAGGGTATTGATTAAATAATGTGTTTCAAAAGACATACTTTTACTTACAGTTAATCTTCAGGTGCTTCGCATTACGACTAAAGTTACAATTCCATCAACTAGTAGTTGGTTTATTTTCATATTATTGCCACATAAATTTACATATAAAGTTGCAAGATTTATGGTATATTTTGTTTTTAGTTAAATAAGTATAAAAACAGTTGCTTTAATAGTAGTTTAAAATTAACAAACAAATAAATGGATTTCAATATGTTAAAAGTATATTAAAAGGATTTAAATAACGATATTGAAAAAGTAATGATTTGCAATTCAAATGTTCAAAAGAAACTTTTAACATCAACTTTATAAATCTCTTATAACTAAATAAATTTATTGATTTTTATGAAACTAGCTGGTTTTAAACTTCCGATTCTGTTTAACCTTTATCAAAAGATTTCCTAGAACAAAACCTAAAATTTAACTTACACTATTGAGACACTAGCACTTAGTAAATAATAAGATGTTTAAGCAATTTTTTATAGTTTTTGTTACAGAATTGATTTGTCTTTACAATTAAAGTGTAAAAATAAACTCTAATTAGATAGATATGCTCTGGATAAATTTCAAGTATTTTTCTACATATTTTCTCTACTCTAGAGATGTTGAAGAATCTCATGTATGATGTCTTAAATTTTCATTTCTTACAACTTTTTTATATTTATTGTGTTAAAATTACTTGTACGTGATTTTTTATAAATTGCCACCTTTACAACAAGATGACAACAACAAGTGAAGAAACATTTTATAAATAAATATGAAACATACAAAATAGCTACTGAGCTCATACCTCAAACCTTAAAGGATCAGCAGGCACAACAAGAACACAACACAACTGAATGTTAAAGGCATCAGAGCTAAAAATGCACTTACAACAATCGCACAAAATGTAATTGCAACATTGCAGTAACAAAAAAAAAACAATATACACTTTTTCTATAAAAATAAAAAGAAGCCATAACTACTAGATATAAAACAACAACAACAAGTCAAACGTTAAAAACAAAATGCAATTACATGTGTATTTTAAGGAATGATAGAAAGAAAAAACAAAAATTCTTTTATGTTTTTGAATGCTGCTACAACATACATATTCTAAACATACATTTATAAAAAGCAACAACAAAAACGCTCTTGACATCTTAAGGATTTTGAAGGCATAGGGAAGAGGCATCATTGAATTGCTATGCACTTCATTGCATCTTTGCAAAAACACAAGCAACAACACACCTCCTTTACTTTGTATCCTGTGTGATATTTGCAGTAGACATGTTGTTTTATAATGGCTCTCTGCTTTTAACAGCAACCTTTTAAACCTTCATTCATATGGCGATGTTGCAGATATGAATTTTCTTTTATATTCATTTTTTTCGTGGACTCTTTTAGATGTTGGAATTGACTACGACGTCATATTAAATACCAGATTTATTCATATTCATATCTGTCTGCCTTTTTACACTGGCATCGATTAAAATCTCTATAAAAACTTGTATTGAATATTAAGTTCACTATAACTTTACAAATTCGAATCGAATAATGCACAGATTTCCTATAGAAACTTGTGTCGAATAATCGACAAAGCTTCTATAGAAATTTGAATCGAATAATCGACAAATTTTCTATAGTTAATTCAGTCAGTCAGTTCTGGTTCAGTTCTAGTTCAGTTCTAGTTCAGTTCTAGTTCAGTCTAGTTCAGTTCTAGTTCAGTTCTAGTTCAGTTCTAGTTCAGTTCTAGTTCAGTTCTAGTTCAGTTCTAGTTCAGTTCTAGTTCAGTTCTAGTTCAGTTCTAGTTCAGTTCTAGTTCAGTTCTAGTTCAGTTCTAGTTCAGTTCTAGTTCAGTTCTAGTTCAGTTCTAGTTCAGTTCTAGTTCAGTTCTAGTTCAGTTCTAGTTCAGTTCTAGTTCAGTTCTAGTTCAGTTCTAGTTCAGTTCTAGTTCAGTTCTAGTTCAGTTCTAGTTCAGTTCTAGTTCAGTTCTAGTTCAGTTCTAGTTCAGTTCTAGTTCAGTTCTAGTTCAGTTCTAGTTCAGTTCTAGTTCAGTTCTAGTTCAGTTCTAGTTCAGTTCTAGTTCAGTTTAGTTCAGTTCTTTCAGTTCTAGTTCAGTTCTAGTTCAGTTCTAGTTCAGTTCTAGTTCAGTTCTAGTTCAGTTCTAGTTCAGTTCTAGTAGTTCAGTTCTAGTTCAGTTCTAGTTCAGTTCTAGTTCAGTTCTAGTTCAGTTCTAGTTCAGTTCTAGTTCAGTTCTAGTTCAGTTCTAGTTCAGTTCTAGTTCATTCTAGTTCAGTTCTAGTTCAGTTCTAGTTCAGTTCTAGTTCAGTTCTAGTTCAGTTCTAGTTCAGTTTCTAGTTCAGTTCTAGTTCAGTTCTAGTTCAGTTCTAGTTCAGTTCTAGTTCAGTTCTTTCTAGTTTCAGTTCAGTTCTAGTTCAGTTCTAGTTCAGTTCTAGTTCAGTTCTAGTTCAGTTCTAGTTCAGTTCTAGTTCAGTTCTAGTTCAGTTCTAGTTCAGTTCTAGTTCAGTTCTAGTTCAGTTCTAGTTCAGTTCTAGTTCAGTCTAGTTCAGTTCTAGTTCAGCTCTAGTTCAGTCTAGTTCAGTTCTAGTTCAGTTCTAGTTCAGTTTCTAGTTCAGTTCTAGTTCAGTTCTAGTTCAGTTCTAGTTCAGTTCTAGTTCAGTTCTAGTTCAGTTCTAGTTCAGTTCTAGTTCAGTTCTAGTTCAGTTCTAGTTCAGTTTAGTTCAGTTCTAGTTCAGTTCTAGTTCAGTTCTAGTTCAGTTCTAGTTCAGTTCTAGTTCAGTTCTAGTTCAGTTCTAGTTCAGTTCTAGTTCAGTTCTAGTTCAGTTCTAGTTCAGTTCTAGTTCAGTTCTAGTTCAGTTCTAGTTCAGTTCTAGTTCAGTTCTAGTTCAGTTCTAGTTCAGTTCTAGTTCAGTTCTAGTTCAGTTCTAGTTCAGTTCTAGTTCAGTTCTAGTTCAGTTCTAGTTCAGTTCTAGTTCAGTTCTAGTTCAGTTCTAGTTCAGTTCTAGTTCAGTTCTAGTTCAGTTCTAGTTCAGTTCTAGTTCAGTTCTAGTTCAGTTCTAGTTCAGTTCTAGTTCAGTTCTAGTTCAGTTCTAGTTCAGTTCTAGTTCAGTTCTAGTTCAGTTCTAGTTCAGTTCTAGTTCAGTTCTAGTTCAGTAGTTCTAGTTCAGTTCTAGTTCAGTTCTAGTTCAGTTCTAGTTCAGTTCTAGTTCAGTTCTAGTTCAGTTCTAGTTCAGTTCTAGTTCAGTTCTAGTTCAGTTCTAGTTCAGTTCTAGTTCAGTTCTAGTTCAGTTCTAGTTCAGTTCTAGTTCAGTTCTAGTTCAGTTCTAGTTCAGTTCTAGTTCAGTTCTAGTTCAGTTCTAGTTCAGTTCTAGTTCAGTTCTAGTTCAGTTCTAGTTCAGTTCTAGTTCAGTTCAGTTCTAGTTCAGTTCTAGTTCAGTTCTAGTTCAGTTCTAGTTCAGTTCTAGTTTTTCTAGTTCAGTTCTAGTTCAGTTCTAGTTCAGTTCTAGTTCAGTTCTAGTTCAGTTCTAGTTCAGTTCTAGTTCAGTTCTAGTTCAGTTTCTTTTCAGTTCTAGTTCAGTTCTAGTTCAGTTTAGTTCAGTTCTAGTTCAGTTCTAGTTCAGTTCTAGTTCAGTTCTAGTTCAGTTCTAGTTCAGTTCTAGTTCAGTTCTAGTTCAGTTCTAGTTCAGTTCTAGTTCAGTTCTAGTTCAGTTCTAGTTCAGTTCTAGTTCTAGTTCAGTTCTAGTTCTAGTTCAGTTCAGTTCTAGTTCAGTTCTAGTTCAGTTCTAGTTCAGTTCTAGTTCATTTAGTTCAGTTCTAGTTCAGTTCTAGTTCAGTTCTAGTTCAGTTCTAGTTCAGTTCTAGTTCAGTTCTAGTTCAGTTCTAGTTCAGTTCTAGTTCAGTTCTAGTTCAGTTCTAGTTCAGTTCTAGTTCAGTTCTAGTTCAGTTCTAGTCAGTTCTAGTTCATCTAGTTCAGTTTTCTAGTTCAGTTGAGTTCTAGTTCCGTTCGACTAATATTTGACATTTGCCGTAAATTGTGCTTTAATTTCTTCACTAATGTGAACGCATTACAATTTTAAATTGGAGTTACATCTTCAAGCTGGGCATACAGTAAGCAGGAATATTTGTAATTGTTTGCAGCAATTTAAAATATTTTTTTTCTATATTTATTTTTATTCTTGGTTCAATACATTTTACCACTTAAATTATTGCCAATTTTCAAGGTTATTGAAAATAATCTTCAGAATTTAGTTGGGCTCTTGTCGTTTTAATGATTGTTGAGTTGTATGCTTCATTTGGTTGTTTTTTTTTTTTTTTTTTTGTCTATCTCTGTCCTAAGGATATTTGTTGTCTCAAGATCCATATACACAAATAGACACTTAAGATTATTATTGTACATTTCGCAACATACATATGTATGTATATATGTCTGAATTTGGAGTTGTTTATTTAATATGGTTGCGTACGTAGTACGATTTTTGCGATTGTAGTTATTGAAATTAAAATTTATGGATTAGTTGGCAAGTGAGTGTAGTATATTATACTACAATTATATAATGATGTTTACGCCTAACATGATATACCAAGGAACCTTTTGGAAAGTCAGAATTTTTTTTAATACTTTATTATAATAAAATATGTTATTATTTTTTTCCACCTAATTTTTCTTTTATATTTTATCGCCTACCAAAGTAACTACAATTCGTCTAATTTATCATTAGCCAAGAAAATAACTTAATTACTATGGCTTCCATTAGATTTCATTATCTGTTTCAAAACTGGGTGACTTTAAATAAGAATAAAAGACACAAAAAGAATGAATAAAAATAAATGCATAATACACCTAGATAAAGAAAAAAAATAATAACACGAAGAAAAATTTTAGAGAGTTAAGTATGACAAATGCGAAACAAATAAATATAATTACAATTATTTTCTAATGTGAATTAAATTAAAATAAATAGTAAAAAATATATGTATGGAAAATAATTTTCGTATTTCAAAAGTAAACAAGTGTAACAGATATAAAAGTAGATATTTAGGCAACAATGATCGTACTTATGGCTACAGTGATTGCAGAAATTGGAGTAAAGTTACGATCAGGCGAAACTTTCGTGTAAATTGAAACTGGTGTTGGTTGTTAATATCGTTAGTTTTAAAACTACTATTTTAAAAATAGGTTAACCTTATTCGCTCCTCTTTTCATTATTGAAGTACATTAATTTACCATAAAGCTTTTCCGTATCACATTTTGTTATTCAGTATTTTGACTTTATTTCTAAAATGTTGTTGACTTTGTATTTACGCAGGTGTTTTTTAAATTCCTCTCAGATGATGAAATTATCGGGAAAATGATTTTTTGAAATTTTAAAATACACATTTTGCATACAAGTCTTTGCCTATGATCAGTTTTCTATAGATCTAAGAAAAACTTTGAACTGTAGTTTTTAAATGTAATCTGTATAAAAACTTTGTCTACTAGAACTGAACTAGAACTGAACTAGAACTGAACTAGAACTGAACTAGAACTGAACTAGAACTGAACTAGAACTGAACTAGAACTGAACTAGAACTGAACTAGAACTGAACTAGAACTGAACTAGAACTGAACTGGAACTGAACTAGAACTGAACTAGAACTGAACTAGAACTGAACTAGAACTGAACTAGAACTGAACTAGAACTGAACTAGAACTGAACTAGAACTGAACTAGAACTGAACTAGAACTGAACTAGAACTGAACTAGAACTGAACTAGAACTGAACTAGAACTGAACTAGAACTGAACTAGAACTGAACTAGAACTGAACTAGAACTGAACTAGAACTGAACTAGAACTGAACTAGAACTGAACTAGAACTGAACTAGAACTGAACTAGAACTGAACTAGAACTGAACTAGAACTGAACTAGAAGTGAACTGGAACTGAACTAGAACTGAACTAGAACTGAACTAGAACTGAACTAGAACTGAACTAGAACTGAACTAGAACTGAACTAGAACTGAACTAGAACTGAACTAGAACTGAACTAGAACTGAACTAGAACTGAACTAGAACTGAACTAGAACTGAACTAGAACTGAACTAGAACTGAACTAGAACTGAACTAGAACTGAACTAGAACTGAACTAGAACTGAACTAGAACTGAACTAGAACTGAACTAGAACTGAACTAGAACTGAACTAGAACTGAACTAGAACTGAACTAGAATTGAACTAGAACTGAACTAGAATTGAACTAGAACTGAACTAGAACTGAACCAGAACTGAACTAGAACTGAACTAGAACTGAACTAGAACTGTACTAGAACTGAACTAGAACTGAACTAGAACTGAACCAGAACTGAACTAGAACTGAACTAGAACTGAACAAGAACTGAACAAGAACTGAACTAGAACTGAACTAGAACTGAACTAGAACTGAACTAGAACTGAACTAGAATAGAACTAGAACTGAACTAGAACTGAAATTTTTATCGAAGAATATTCAAGAACATTTTTTATATAATTTTCCTATAGAAATTTTACTTTGAATATATTTATAGAAAAAACTTCAGCACAGCTTAATATGCAATTGTAGCGCTTCAAACCAAACAAGTGCAGTTGCAAGCCCAAAGAAATTCATATATTTTCAATAAAATTACTAGACTTTACTTCCCCAATTAGCAGTTAAGTAATTACTTCAACAAGACAAACAAAAAAGTTAAAAAATAAATAAATTAACAAACGAAAAAACGTAAACAATTCAATGCATCATCACACGCGCCACAAAAAACTAAAATGTCTTTATACCTCAACGTCAACAAATGCCACAACTAATGCAGCAGCGGCTGCTGCAGCTGCCGCAGCACCGCTCTCATTTCGTACCCGTCTACAAATGCATCTAATGACAATTATCTACTGTGTGGTAATTGAAGTATTTACCTGTTGTTTGCTTTTTTTCAATCATTTGAAAAAATTACATACCGAACTATAAGCGAATTTACAAGACGACAACAACCCATCTAGAAACCAAACCGAAATGTAACCTCATAAACCTCGAACAACGACCACAGCGAACCGCACAACAACAATAATAATATATAAAAAAGGAATTGAAGAGCAAAGGAAGCAGAAATGTGGAACTGTTGCAGTGTTGCAAGATTTGTTGCACTTTTAGTTTATTTGTTTGTTTGTATTACGAGCATAAACCGCTTAAAATAAGTAACAGCGACCTCTATAGTTTTTTTTTTCTTCTTCTACTTACATTTACAACAATTACAATTATCAACAGAACATTAACAGAAAGAGAACAAACAAAAAAGGCAGAAAAAAAAGATTTGAAATTCTTTTGTATTTGAAAATCTATTTGAAACCATAAACATTTTGAGGTTTCATGCTTGCTTTTTTTCTTCTTGCAACACTAGCACACACACACACACTTTATGTTGCCCACAAAAAGAGCGTTGACACAAACCTAACTAAAGAAGTGCAAACCATAAACTAGAAACGTAAATGTGCCCTGTGTGTGAAACGTATTAACCCCATACTGGACATGGGACTTAATGGTTAAATGGGTTTTAGTTGCAAGTATCAAAATACATACCTGTAACGGTTCTCAACTCTAAATACTTTGATGTTGTTGTTGCAGTTGTTCCATCATAAGCTTCAGTATAGTAGTGTGAAAGAAAAGTTTTGTTTTCCTTTCTACAACATCCTCTCCAGTTTAGCACCACATTACCTTACTTATTTACTGGCTACCTCTCTGCCTTAAGCTCCTTCGTTCAACATTTTAGTCAGGTGGGTCTGTTTGTTATTGTTCGTTCATTCCGTTCGTTCGTTCGTTTGTTCGCACGTTGTTCATGAGTTTGTTCTGGCATTAATGCATGATTTATTTTAAAATAGTTTTGTTGCATTCAGTTTGCTTTTTGGTTTGGTTTGTTGCAAATTGTTTGTCTTTTAAAAAAGACCTCATTAGCTGATTTTCTTATGTTCTAATATGTTTAATTTTTCAGTAATTTTCTTGTTGTCTGTTTCTTCTTATTTGGGTTAAGACACTTGTTACACAATTTTATAGGTGACTTTATAGAAATAGTTAAAATTTATACAATTTGTTTTTTTTTAAATTAAGTTCATATTGCTATTTCGAACTTTTGTTGGAGGGTTCAAAAGGTTACGACATCAATTTGTTCAATTAATTGCAGAAAGTTAGTTAACGGGTTATTTTCAGAAATTTGCCGATCAAGTAATATAATTTAAGATTAGTTCCGCTGTTTTCTGAAATCAGAATCTTAAACTCAAAGAATCCTTCGGGTCAATGAGATATATATGTATGTATCTGTGTATAGTCATTGTACAAAAACCTATAAACGGATATATTGTATAGAGCCAAATAGAAACGTAGTTGATCGAATGATCAACCAGATAGAACATTTTTCTACAAAAAATATCTGTTTTAAATCAAAAAGATCATCACAGAAGTTTTTGATCGTTAAGTTTGTGATATGAAAATGTTCGATCGACTTGTATAACATAACACTATAAAATGTTTTTGAACCCAACTCTATAGAAAACGTTTCAGCATAAAAATACCTCGATTATATTGATAGAAAGCGGTTTATCATAAATTCTATAAACATTTTCATCTTTATAGAAAAGTTTTTAATATAAAAATTTTCAAACTGTACGATTTTATTAGCAAAATTTTAAATAGGCGGGATCTTGTTTAAAAGTTTTTGATCGTAAATGTTTCATCAACAATGTTAAATGGAAATGATCTCACTAGTAGAGTTTTCGATCCGAAAGAAGTTACAAATAGGGAAACTTTACATCAAAAAGAGTTTAATATATGTTCCATCGAAAGTTGAATGGAAAAGCTCACACCACAAAAGTTTTCGATCCCGATGAATCTTGAACGAATATAAATTTTCTATAAAAAAGGTCTTAACCATTTTCAAACTGAACGATCTTATTAGCAAAGTTTTAAATCAAAAAGATCTTAATTGAAAGCTTTTGATCGTAAATTTTCTATTAAAAGTGTTCGATTGGAAATATCTCACTAGAAAATTTTTCGATACGAGAGAAGAAGATCTTAAAAGAAAAAATGTTCCATCGAAAGTTGAATGGAAAAAAGTCTTAATCATTTTGAAAATGAACGATCTTATTAGCAAAGTTTGAAATAAAAACAAAACTTGATGGAAAGTTTTTGAAAAGTTTTCGAAACGAAAGTAGTTGTAGATAGAGAACTTTTTCATAAAAATGTTCAATCTAATCGATTTTAGTAGAAAAGTTTTCGTTCGGATAGATCTTAATAGAAAGTTTTCTTAAAGTCTTAAAGATCTTCCTAGAGAAATTTAATATCGAAAAGATCGATACAAATGTTTTGATTGAAAATATCTCGAAAAAAAGTTTTCATACTAACAAATCACAATAGAAACATTTTTGTTCGAAAAGCTTTTGATTCCGGAGGATCTTGTTCGAAGAATTCTATTGTAGATAGAGTATTTTCTTAGAAAAGATATTCTAAGAATAGTTTTAAATCGAAAGGTTCTCTATATAACAATTTTCAATCTAAACGATCTTTGTAAAAAGTTTTCGTTCGGAAATATCTTAGGTTTTGGGTCCCAACTTTGTCCTGCTTGAAAAAGGTAAGATCGAAAAGATCAGGTTAGAAATGTGTTGATCAAAAAGATCTCGAACAAATCTCAATAGTTTTTGATCCCGAAAGATCTTGGCTAAAGATTTCTATTGTAGACAAATAGATTTTCTATCAAAAAAATCTTTAAAGGAAAGTTTTTGATCGAAAGGGATCTCCATATACAATGTTTCAATCTAAACCATTTTACTAGATAAGTTTTCGTTTGAATATATCTTAATAGAAAGTTTTAGGTCTTAAAGATTTTGTTAGAAGAATGTATGATCGAAAAAATCGTGTTTGAAATGTTTTCTTTGAAAATTCGATCAAAAGGAAATCCATATACATACAAATCTGTCGTTCAGAAGGTTCTTAATATAGAGATCTTCGAAGAAAGTTTTCCGATTGGAAAAGTTGTCGATCAAAAAGATTGCGATTCTATTTTGATCAGAATATGATCTGGAAGGTTGAAGGTTTTGTTGGCTATCATGTTTGAGAGAAAAGACGATTAGCGATCGTTTCATTGGTGATTCTATTTTAGTCAGAATATGAAGACAAAGTTTGAACTGGAAGATTGAAGGCTTATTTGGCTCTTATGTTATGTTTGAGAGAAAAGACGATTAGCGATCGTTTGATTGAACTATGGATTCAAAACGATGTGTTGTAAAATGAAATGAAAAACTGTCTTAACTAATCCGCCTGCAATGGCAACTTTCAAAAATACAACCATATAAAAACTTTATTTCAATTTTGAAAAAAAAAAATTAATTTATAAATAATTATATTAAATTTAATAATGTTGCTTAAATTATATTGTTTTAAAATTATAAAAATTTAAAAGATTAACAACTCGTCCAATGCCCATACACTCATTGGTCTTTCAAGTTGTAACAATGTTTTTGGTATTAAATAAAGAACGCAAAATAACAATATTGAAAATTTTTAGAGAAGTATTGAAAAGAGATCGAGTCTTTCGCAAACAAGAACGAGCCGCTGCACGAAGACAAAAAGAACAGGAAAGACAAAGAAACGAAGAAGTGAAATTGAAACATTTTTAAAACTTTCGTTTGAACAGACAAATCGTTATTAATGTCTAACTAAATACCAAAAGATGAATCGTTTAAGACCCCAAAAATTTAAGCTGAATATCAGCGCCGAGGAAGAAACCAGTCATAATAATAATAACAACAATAGTATTATGAATAATAGTTTATTGAATAAGATCAGTAAACGTTATTCTACGTTAAGCAATAAAATAACCCGACGTAGTCATGCGGCACGAGCCAGATCGCCACAGAAAGTTATATCGGGTAGTTATGATATGACAGGCTCTTTATCGGAGGATCATCGTTTGGAAATTGGTGCTCCCGTCTTAATCTCCTCCACTACTTTAGATGCTGAGCAATTTGATGTTAGTGAGGAGAGACTGAAGATGATTGGTGGTGGTGTGGCTGCTTTGCGTACTGTACCTGTCATACTCAATGATTCACAGCAGCAGGTTCATTCTTCTTCGGGCAGTGAGAATGAGGTATTTGTTGATGCTTTAAGTACTCCCATGTCTGCTGATCAAGTGGATAAATTTGAGTTGGCCTATGCAACGCCACAAAAAATGAGAACACCTCTTACCGAAGACAAAGAAGCTGCCGATACTAAGGATTTATTATATGAAACTCCACAGAAATTTGTTACACCCCAAAGGGAAGATAAGGAAACTTCTCCCGAGTCGGTTCAGTCGCAAGATAGTGACTTGACTCCGGTTAATCAAATGTCAAATTACTATGAGTCCACCAGAAATTCTCGACCTACCTCTATATTATCCCAAAAGAATCACTCACAATCGGCCCACAACTTACACAAATCAGAGCTAAAAGTTTATTTACAAAAAGCTCCTTCCATGGATTTAAATGGGGAGCACCAATTAGCTGCTGTGGAAATGGAGGAATTGGAAGAAAATTTACCCAAATTACCAGAGCTATATGGAGCCAGTAAATGCAGCTTGGCAGCCACCGACAATGATGAGGATGATGATGCTATAGATGATGATTGTGAGGCTGATAAGGAAAACTCTTCACCCTCTATGATTGCCTCGATACAAAGTAAAAGTGAACCGAATACCCCGCTATATCCCGAAAAAAATCGTAATAGTTTTTTGTCTCAACAAAAAGTCTTTCAAAGTGCTGAGAATTTAACTCAACGAAGAACCAAGCGCAGAAGTGTCATGTTCAGCAGTACCACTTCCATGAATCGTAGAGATTCCTGCAGTAATATGTCTGGTACTATGGGTTCCAAAACCAGTGTCATGAGTCAAATATCCAATTTTGAAGATTACGATTTGAAGTCGGTTAGCTGCCAAAGTCTCAATCCTCAAACTCTATTCGTTTCCATAGATGAACTCAACGAGATAACCCGCCAAATAAATGAATCTGAGGAATTCAATCAAGATATAGACTTAGAGTATTGCAATCATCGCGACCAGCTAAAGCCCAGCGAAAGGCGCATTACTTTGCTAAAGAATAAAAATGCCCGTTTGATTAATTTCAATCATAATAAAGAGAAAATCAAAAAATCCTGGTCCGGAGTTAAACACTGGATTGGTGAGGAGGGTTTGAAGATAAAAGATGTCGTCCAAAGACAACCGATAATGCAAAAAATGAATTCTTCTAAACTGAACCTAAGTAATGCAGAATGTAGAAATTCTCCCTCGCTAAATGGCAGTATGTTGTTGAAACATTCAATGAGCAGCAGGGCTGCTTCACATGAGAAAAGTTTAGATGAATCGGGTAGAGATTCTAAAATGAACTCTTCGTCTAATTTGTATGAAGGTCAAGGACCCACAAGTCCTTTACCTTCTGCTAATACAACCACTAGTTGTGACAATATTGCCGACGAAAGCAATGAATTAAATGATTCATTTGAAACTGGCGAAGGTGATTCACCTGCGGCCAAGAAAGCTAGACAAGAGGTGAGATTTTTGAAAGGATTCTTAAAGATTTTTTTTAGTTTTTGTTTTGTTCGTAGAGAATGTGGCTTGCTTTTTTAATATAAATTATTTATCATTTCTGTATATCCTTATAAATTTATTAATTTTTGATTTATATTATCTTTATAGGGCCAAAATGGCTTCGAAGAATTGCGCCGTTATATTAAACAGGGTGGAGATTTTGGCAAGGAACTTATTATCATATTACAAGAAAGGTAAGGATAATCAAATGTTATTAAAATAAACCACATATTAAAAAGCTTTAATATTTCAGAATCGATTCTGAACTTATGTATTCAAAATCATTATCAAAAATGGCCAATAAATTAAATAAAGCCTGTAGGGAATTGCCCGGCACCATAGCAGAAGCCTGGCGTGGAGTGGCCACCGAAATGGAGACACGCAGTGATATACATCGTCAACTGTCGGCCTCTTTAGCAGAGGAAATTGTAAAACCCTTAAAAACGATTGTAGAAGGACATCATAAAACCAGGAAATCGGTAAGTTTTGGAAAAAAATTACTTTTATTTACAAGCTTATGGAAAATTTGTATTACTTATATAAACAGGTCGAGAGCAATGTGGACAAAGCTTCACGCGTCTTAGCCGAATGGCGCGCTAGTGAGGCCAAAGCCAAAAAATCTTCTCATGCTGCCGCTCGTGAGAACGAAAAACTACAGGATGCCATGTTGGATGTTAGAATACAAAAATCTCCCTCTATAGCTTTGCTACATCAAAGCTCCAATAAACAAGCTGCCGAAAAAGAACTTAAATCTGCCGAAAAGGATTGCGCCAAACTCGATAATAAACGCAAAAAAGCCGAAGAAACTGTTAAACGTGCCGACGTTGAATACTATACCTTGTGCGTTAGAGCCGAACGGGCTCGTGTCGATTGGGAAATGTCCGTATTGAGAGGCTCTTCCATTTTACAGAATATCGAAAATCAACGTTTGATTAATATGAAAAATTTTGTCTCGAATTATTCACGTCTTACTGCCAATATGAATCCCATTTTGGAGAGTTTGGTTCAGCGTTTACAGCCTCAGGTGGAGAATTGTAATGTTGTTAAGGATATGCAAATTGTTAAGAATATCAGACGTAATGCCGAGGGTCCCAGCGAACAATTGCTACCGGATTTCTATTGTGAACACACAACCTTGGCTATGAATCGAGAGCGACGTAAACATGCTTTAGTTAAGCTATTGCAATTGGTTAAAACGGATTTGGAAAGAGAAAGACGTTCTCGCAATGGTCTGAAGAATCTTTCGCAATCGTTGAATAGTCAGGAACATCAGAATATCACAGACAAATTGTATCATGTAAGTGTTTTGGGGGGTTTTACCGTGTTAAGATTGTCGGGGGAAGGGGGGGGGGGGAGAGAGAGACGGGCAAGGCGGACGGAGGGGGAGGGAGCGCGGGGGAAACGGCAGGCGGCGGGAGGGGAAGGGGAGCAGAAGCCAAGGGCAGCACAGCCGGGGGCGCAACAGAGACAGGGAAGGGGGAAAGGAAGCGAGCGAGCGAGCGAGCGAGCGAGCGAGCGAGCGAGCGAGCGAGCAGCGAGCGAGGAGCGAGCGAGCGAGCGAGCGAGCGAGCGAGCGAGCGAGCGAGCGAGAGCGAGCGAGCGAGCGAGCGAGCGAGCGAGCGAGCGAGCGAGCGAGCGAGCGAGCGAGGAGCGAGCGAGCGAGCGAGCGAGCGAGCGAGCGAGCGAGCGAGCGAGCGAGCGAGCGAGCGAGCGAGCGAGCGAGCGAGAGAGCGAGCGAGCGAGCGAGCGAGCGAGCGAGCGAGCGAGCGAGCGAGCGAGCGAGCGAGCGAGCGAGCGAGCGAGCGAGCGAGCGAGCGAGCGAGCGAGCGAGCGAGAGAGCGAGCGAGCGAGCGAGCGAGCGAGCGAGCGAGCGAGCGAGCGAGCGAGGAGCGAGCGAGCGCGAGCGAGCGAGCGAGCGAGCGAGCGAGCGACCGAGCGAGCGAGCGAGCGAGCGAGCGAGCGAGAGAGCGAGCGAGCGAGAGCGAGCGAGCGAGCGAGCGAGCGAGCGAGCGAGCGAGCGAGCGAGCGAGCGAGGGAGGGAGGAGCGACCGAGCGAGCGAGCGAGCGAGCGAGCGACGAGCGAGCGAGCGAGCGAGCGAGCGAGCGAGCGAGCGAGCGAGCGAGCGAGCGAGCGAGCGAGCGAGCGAGAGCGGAGAGCGAGCGAGAGGAGGAGCGAGCGAGCGAGCGAGCGAGCGAGCGAGCGAGCGAGCGAGCGAGAGCGAGCGAGCGAGCGAGCGAGCGAGCGAGCGAGCGAGCGAGCGAGCGAGCGAGCGAGCGAGCGAGCGAGCGAGCGAGCGAGCGAGCGAGCGAGCGAGCGAGCGAGCGAGCGAGCGAGCGAGCGAGCGAGCGAGCGAGCGAGCGAGCGAGCGAGCGAGCGAGCGAGCGAGCGAGCGAGCGAGCGAGGCGAGCGAGCGAGCGAGCGAGCGAGCGAGCGAGCGAGCGAGCGAGCGAGCGAGCGAGCGAGCGAGGCGAGCGAGCGAGGCGAGCGAGCGAGCGAGCGAGCGAGCGAGCGAGCGAGCGAGCGAGCGAGGAGAGCGAGCGAGCGAGCGAGGAGCGAGCGAGGCGAGCGAGCGAGCGAGCGAGCGAGCGAGCGAGCGAGCGAGAGAGCGAGGCGAGCGAGCGAGCGAGAGAGCGAGCGAGCGAGCGAGAGAGCGAGCGAGCGAGCGA
The DNA here is from genome assembly GCF_015586225.1 of Lucilia sericata. NCBI lineage: Eukaryota > Metazoa > Arthropoda > Insecta > Diptera > Calliphoridae > Lucilia > Lucilia sericata. The sequence continues at coordinate 228,910 of NW_023994484.1, forward strand.
GCGAGCGAGCGGCGAGCGAGCGATCGAGCGAGCGAGCGAGCGAGCGAGCGAGCGAGCGAGCGAGCGAGCGAGCGAGCGAGCGAGCGAGCGAGCGAGCGAGCGAGCGAGCGAGCGAGCGAGCGAGAGCGAGCGAGCGAGCGAGCGAGGAGCGAGCGAGCGAGCGAGCGAGCGAGCGAGCGAGCGAGCGAGCGAGCGAGCGAGCGAGCGAGCGAGCGAGCGAGGACGAGCGAGCGAGCGAGCGAGCGAGCGACGAGCGAGCGAGCGAGCGAGCGAGCGAGCGCGCGAAGCGAGCGAGCGAGCGAGCGAGCGAGCGAGCGTAGCGAGCGAGCGAGCGAGCGAGCGAGCGAGCGAGCGAGCGAGCGAGCGAGCGAGCGAGCGAGCGAGCGAGCGAGCGAGCGAGCGAGCGAGCGAGCGAGCGAGCGAGCGAGCGAGCGAGCGAGCGAGCGAGCGAGCGAGCGAGCGAGCGAGCGAGCTGAGCGAGCGAGCGAGCGAGCGAGCAGCGAGCGAGCGAGCGAGCGAGCGAGCGAGCGAGCGAGCGAGCGAGCGAGCGAGCGAGCGAGCGAGCAGCGAGCGAGCGAGCGAGCGAGCGAGCGAGCGAGCGAGCGAGCGAGCGAGCGAGCGAGCGAGCGAGGAGCGAGCGAGCGAGCGAGCGAGCGAGCGAGCGAGCGAGCGAGCGAGCGAGCGAGGGAGCGAGCGAGCGAGCGAGCGAGGAGCAGCGCCGATCGAGCGAGCGAGGAGCGATGTAGCGAGCGAGCTAGCTATCTATCTATCTATCTATCTATCTATCTATCTATCTATCTATCTATCTATCTATCTATCTATCTATCTATCTATCTATCTATCTATCTATCTATCTATCTATCTATCTATCTATCTATCTATCTATCTATCTATCAGTTTATGTGTATTATATTTAATTCCTTTTCTAAATCTCCTACAGATAACCCGAGATCGCACGGGACTACAGCAGAGCATACTCAAGGTACCGCTGTGGCTAAAGAACAACGATAAAATGAACTCCTCCGTCAGTGGCGATGACAGTCATGAATACGATACAATATCACAGGCAAACACCACAACTTCGACATCGAATATCAGTTGTCTGGACAACAGTAGCACTGCCAATAATGGCACCAGCTCAGAAGGCTTTATCAAAACTTTCAATCGCAGCAAAAGCAATATTGAAACGTTTTCCAGTAAAACTCAAATATGTGTTACGGCGGGTAGTGAAAAAACCAAAACTCTAAATGCGGCCACAAATCTATACGATGACAACTGCAGTGATCGAGGGCAAGCAGATGGTGGTTCAAATCAACAGGACTCCGATTTTGATGAATTCAGTTCACAAGAAGACGATGACGAACAGGGTCCACTTAATGGAGGACGTAAAGAACATAAACATAATATTGAGAAATCATTGGCGAATGGCACAAATCATTTGTATCAGAATTCGGCAGAGTTACAGCAAGAACAGTTAAATAATGAGGCCACAAATGTAGCGGCGGCTGCAACGTCAGCGGTTGTCTTAGGTAGATGTAAGGCTTTATATAATTACACACCGAAATTGTACGATGAACTTGAATTAAATCCTGGTGATATTATAGAAGTTCATGCCAAACAAGATGATGGTTGGTGGTTGGGAGCATTAAAGAATCAAGTGGGCATATTCCCCGCCACCTATGTGGAAGAAATAGCCTGAGAAAAAAGGAAATATAATAATAAAATGGTTTACAATTTTGATTTGGGGATTTGAAACGGGAACATAACTGTTAAAGGAAATGTTTCTCTTTCTTATTAATCCTTTCAATAGGTGTAAGCACTTCGAACACTTTCGTTTGAACAGTCTAAAAGGTTAGGGAGTTAATATTAATACACTTGCTGGAATTTTAAAATGCATTTCAAAAACTCTTAATTAGCAAGTAAAAGTAATTAACTTTGAAAACCTTATAAAACACTTAAAAGAACAAATATATATTTAATGTTAGTTAAGAAAAAACAAACGAATCTAATTCGCCTAAACATCCAAATCTTAAGCTAGTTTTTCATAAGCCCCCAACTCCTTCCAACCATCCCCAAAAAACACCAAACCTCAATTATCTCATTCAAAAAAACAAACAAAAAACCTTACATCATCTTTTACACGTCATTGTTATTGTTATTAATTTTATTATTAATTTTTAATTTATATTAAAAATTCTGCAACAAATATCAGAAATTAAAAAAAAAAAAATAATAATAAAAATATAAATTTTAAGTAATTCGTAATACATTTTAGTTTTTATGCCTATCGATCGTATTTTATTTAATTTTAAGCATTTTTTTGTGTTTTTGTTTTACTAAAGCATGTTATAAACATTGTAAGATGTCGAGAAGAAAAAAGAAAATTGTGTCAATAAATCACAGTCATATTTAAACTGTATAAAATTAGTAGAAGTTTTGTTTTCCAATTTGTCCTCTCCTTCAAAGAGCACTTAAGGAAATTTCAAAATTTTTTAATATTTTACCTAAAATTATTAAAACATAAGTTACATTTTTAATAAGCAGTTATTACCAACAAAAAGGAAAAATTAATACGAACATGTAAATATTTACAATAAAAGTTATTTAAAATAAAAAAAAAAAACTAAATTGTATTCTTTGAAATAAAACGGCAAAAGATATAATAAGCTGAACAACATTACACTATAATCTGGTAGCTCTAATATTTTCTAATACTTGTTAACAACTAACAAAAGTAAAGCCTACCTTAAGGAGGATCACTATAATTCAGTTACTGCAAATTCTATGTAATAAACACATAAGTTTTAAAAACGTTTCTGATATATAGCTATAGTTTCTATAATACTACAACTATTAACCCAAAATTCTACAATTAGTGAGAGATTAAAATTTACTTTCAATTGTTGTAAAAATAAACTTTGAATATTCATTAACTCCTGCGTCATAATTGATTTATGTAAGCGTTTTATCGCTTGTGTTGTAAGTGTTTTTAAAATAAAACAGCGAATTTTTCAAGATTTTCGTAGCATTTGGGTGAAAAATATTAAACCTATGCGATAGCCCGTTTTCCACTCTATTCAGTGCTGAAAATTTCACTCCAATATTCTCAGCACTTTGGAAGTTAGACGTAATTTAGTAAAACAGTTTGATGACCCCATTGTTAAGCACAAAACGCTTGCGAGTGTTTCAGTAACACAGTAATAACTTCTCAACTATGACAACTATCAGCTTGAATTTTTGCATACTAAAAGTAACTGAATTGGTCTTCAATCTAGTGGAAACACTAAATTGAAAAATTCATCTGTTCCAGTGTAATTAGCGTTTTTGTAATCAAAATTTTCATTCCTTTTAGGGGGCGTGGCGATCGGCGGAAAATGTTATTTCGGGTTGGAAACTAAAAGCCATTTTCTAAACTATCCGATGCTCCAAATTTTATTTGATTAAACCAAGTACTTTAGAAATTATATCTAAATTAGTAAAACTGTTCAAAGGACACCTTGTTAAATGTTCTACGCTTACGACTGTTTTAGTTATACTTTAATAGCTTCTCTAATATTTGGACAATCAATTTCAAATTTAATACAGTGATAGAGAAAATTATGTACTTTTCGATGGTAAAACAATAAGTTGAGCAAAATTATTCACTTTTGTGTTATAAGCGTTTTTATAATTTAAGCCCTGATTTAAATAAGTGGGCGTGGCAATAGGCGGAAAATTTACATTCCATGCTTAAGCCCAATTTTCAAGCTTTCATATGAATCCAATATCTTCTATATATTCTCAAAACTACGGAAGTTATAAGCAAAATTGTAAAAATGTCATTTGGACAAACACTTGCTATCAGATTCTGTTCACCTATTAGTTCACAAAAATTTGAAATTTCATTTTTGGCAATTTTTGAAATTTTAAACATCTGAAGATTTTGCTTTATAACTTCCATATTTTACAAGCAAATAACTTGAAATTTTGCAAGGTGGTAGAGCAGGATTTTGGCTTCAAGTTTGAATTACTAGATTTTTGTAAGCTTTTTATCGCTTGTGTTGTAAGCGTTTTTAAAGTTAATCAACGAATTTTTCGAAGTAACCGTGGGCTTTGATGAAAAAAATTAATCCCATGAAATAGCTCGTTTTTCACTCTATCCAGTGCTGAAAGTTTTATAACAATATTCCTCGTACTTTGGAAGTTATGCGTTATTTAGTAAAATGGCTTGATGTACTCATTTTTAGGAATAAAACGCTTGATACTGTTTCAGTTACACAGTAATAACTTCTGCAATATGAGGATTATCAGCATGAAATTCAGCATACTGGTACGACAGCAGTTGGCCTTCAATCCGATATAACAATTGTTAGGAAACATTCATTAGTTCAAGCGTTATTAGCATATTTGTAAACAAAATTTTTGTTTACTTTGGTGGGCGTGGCATGGGTGGAAAATGCCAATTCGGGATTGAAGGAAATAGAAAATTTTCCAATCTATCTAATGCTCAAGTTTTCATTTGAATTAACCAAGTACTTTAGAAATTATACCTAATTTGGAAAACTGTTCAAAGACCACCTTGTAAAATCTACAACGCTTACGACTGTTTCAGTTATACTTTAATAGCTTCTCTAATATTAGGACAATCAATTTCAAACTCAACGTGGTGATAGAGAAAGATATGGACTTTCCAATGATGAAACAATAAGTTGTGAAACTATATACACTCTTGTGTTATAAGCGTTTTTATAATTTAAAACTTAATTTAGATAAGTGGGCGTGGCATGGGCGGAAAATGCCAGTTCGGGATTGAAGGAAACAGAAAATTTTCCAATCTATCTAATGCTCAAAGTTTCATTTGATTACACCAAGTACTTTAGAAATTATACCTAAATTACTAAAACTGTTCAAAGAACACCTTCTTAAATCTACAACGCTCACGACTGTTTCAGTTATACTTTAATAGCTTCTCTAATATTAGGACAATCAATTTCAAATTTAACAAAGTGATAGAGAAAGATATGCCCTTTCTGATGGCGAAACAATAAGTTGTGCAAACTTATTCACTCTTGTGTTATAAGCGTTTTTATAATTTAAACCTTAATTTAGATAAGTGGGCGTGGCAGTAGGCGGAAAAGTTTCATCCTATAATTAAGCCCAAAATCCAAGCTTTCATATGAATCCAATAACTTCTAAATATTCGCAAAACTACGGAAGTTATAAGCAAAATTGTAAAATAGTCATTTGAGAAAACACTTCCTATCAGATTCTGTTCACCTATTAGTTCACAAAAATTTGAAATTTCATTTTTAGCAATTTTTGAAATTTTAAACATCTGAAGATTTTGCTTTATAACTTTCATATTTTACAACCAAATGATTTGAAATCTTGCAAGGTGGTAGAGCAGGATTTTGGCTTCAAGCCAGTATTAATAGATTTTTGTAATCTTTTTATCGCTTGTGTTGTAAGCGTTTTTAAAGTTAATCAACGAATTTTTCGAAGTAACCGTGGGCTTTGATGAAAAAAATTAATCCCATGAAATAGCTCGTTTTCCACTCTATCCAGTGCTGAAAGTTTTATAACAATATTCCTCGTACTTTGGAAGTTATGCGTTATTTAGTAAAATGGCTTGATGTACTCATTTTTAGGTATAAAACGCTTGATACTGTTTCAGTTACACAGTAATAACTTCTGCAATATGAGGACTATCAACCTGAAATTTTGCACACTGGTAGGACATGAATTGGCCTTCAATCTCATAGAACAGTTGTTTGGAAACACTCATTAGTTCAAGCATCATTAGCATTTTTGTAAACAAAACTTTTGTTTACTTTGTTGGGCGTGGCATGGGCGGAAAATGCCAATTCGGGATTGAAGGAAATAGAAAATTTTTCAATCTATCTAATGCTCAAAGTTTCATTTGAATACACCAATTACTTTAGAAATTATACCTAAATTACTAAAACTGTTCAAAGGACACCTTGTTAAATTTACAACGCTCACAACTGTTTCAGTTATACTTTAATAGCTTCTCTAATATTAGGACAATCAATTTCAAATTTAACACGGTGATAGAGAAGAATATGCCCTTTCTGATGGTGAAACAATAAGTTGTGCAAACTTATTCACTCTTGTGTTATAAGCGTTTTTATAATTTAAACCTTAATTTAGATAAGTGGGCGTGGCAGTTGGCGGAAAAGTTTCTTCCTATAATTAAGCCCACATTCCAAACTTTCATATGAATCCAATATCTTCTAAATATTCCCAAAACTACGGAAGTTATTAGCAAAATTGTAAAAATGCCATTTGGAAAAACACTTGCTATCAGATTCTGTTCACCTATTAGTTCACAAAAATTTGAAATTTCAGTTTTGGCAATTTTTGAAATTTTAAACATCTGAAGATTTTGCTTTATAATTTCCATATTTTACAACCAAATTATTTGAAAATTCGCAAGGTGGTAGAGCTGGATCTTGGCTTCAAGCCAGTATTACTGAATTTTTGTAAGCGTTTCATCGCTTGTGCTGTAAGCGTTTTTAAAGTTTATCATTGAATTTTTTAAGGTTGTCGTGGGTTCTATTGAAATATTTTAATCTTCTGAAATAGCTCGTTTTCCATTCTATCCAGTACTGAAAGTTTCACAAAAATATTCCTCGTACTTTGGAAGTTAAGCGTAATTTAGTAAAATGGCTTGATATCCTCATTGTTAAGTATAAAACGCTTGATACTGTTTCAGTTACACAGTAATAACTTCTGTAGTATGAGGACTATCAGCATGAAATTTTGCATACTGGTAGGACAGGAGTTGGCCTTCAATCTGATATAACAATTGTTAGGAAACATTCATAAATTCAAGCGTTATTAGCATTTTGGTAAACAAAACTTTTGTTTACTTTGGTGGGCGTGGCATGGGCGGAAAATGCCAATTCGGGATTGAAGGAAATAGAAAATTTTCCAATCTATCTAATGCTCAAAGTTTCATTTGAATACAACAAGTACTTTAGAAATTATACCTAAATTACTAAAACTGTTCAAAGGACACCTTGTTAAATCTACTACGCTTACAACTGTTTCAGTTATACTTTAATAGCTTCTCTAATATTAGGACAATCAATTTCAAACTCAACGTGGTGATAGAGAAAGATATGGACTTTCTATTGATGAAACAATAAGTTGTGAAACTATATACACTCTTGTGTTATAAGCGTTTTTATAATTTAAAACCTAATTTAGATAAGTGGGCGTGGCATGGGCGGAAAATGCCAACTCGGGATTGAAGGAAACAGAAAATTTTCCAATCTATCTAATGCTCAAAGTTTCATTTGAATAAACCAAGTACTTTAAAAATTATACCTAAATTACTAAAACTGTTCAAAGGACACCTTGTTAAATCTACTACGCTTACAACTGTTTCAGTTATACTTTAATAGCTTCTCTAATATTAGGACAATCAATTTCAAATTTAACAAAGTAATAGAGAAAGATATGGACTTTCTGATGGTGAAATAATAAGTTGTGCAAATTTATTCACTCTTGTGTTATAAGCGTTTTTATAATTTAAACTTTAATTTAGGTAATTGGGCGTGGCAGTAGGCGGAAAAGTTTCATCCTATAATTAAGCCCAAATTCCAAGCTTTCCTATGAATCCAATATCTTCTAAATATTCCCAAAACTACGGAAGTTATAAGCTAAATTGTAAAAATGTCATTTGGACAAACACTTGCTATCAGATTCTGTTCACCTATTAGTTCACAAAAATTTGAAATTTCATTTTTGGCAATTTTCGAAATTTTAAACATTTGAAGATTTTGCTTTATAACTTCCATATTTTACAACCAAATGATTTGAAATTTTGCAAGATGGTAGAACAGGATCTTGGCTTCAAGCCTGTATTACTGGATTTGTATAAGCTTTTCATCGCCTGTGCTGTAAGCGTTTTTAAAGTTAATCATCGAATTTTTTAAGGTCGTCTTGGTTTTTTTTGAAAAATTTCAATCCCATGAAATAGCTCGTATTCCATTCTATCCAGTACTGAAAGTTTCATAAAAATATTTTGGAAGTTAAGCGTAATTTAGTAAAATGGCTTGATGTACTCATTGTTAGGTATTAAACGCTTGATACTGTTTCAGTTACACAGTAATACTTTCTGCAGTATAAGGACTATCAGCATGAAATTTTGCATACTGGTAGGGCAGGAGTTGGCCTTCAATCCGATATAACAATTGTTAGGAAACATTCATTAGTTCAAGCGTTATTAACATTTTTGTTAACAAAACTTTTGTTTACTTTAGTGGGCGTGTCATGAGTGGAAAATGCCAATTCGGGATTGAAGGAAATAGAAAATTTTCCAATCTATCTAATGCTCAAAGTTTCATTTGAATACACCAAGTACTTTAGAAATTATACCTAAATTAGTAAAACTGTTCAAAGGACAACTTGTTAAATCTTCTACGCCTACGACTGTTTCAGTTATACTTTAATAGCTTCTCTAATATTAGGACAATCAATTTCAAATTTAACACTGTGATAGAGAAGAATATGCCCTTTCTGATGGTGAAACAATAAGTTTTGCAAACTTATTCACTCTTGTGTTATAAGCGTTTTTAAAATTTAAACTATAATTTTAATAAGTGGGCGTGGCCGTAGGCGGAAAATTTACACTCTATGCCTTAGCCCAAATTCCAAGCTTTCATATGAATCCAATATCTTCTAAATATTCCCAAAACTACGGAAGTTATTAGCAAAATTGTAAAAATGCAATTTGGAAAATCACTTGCTATCAGATTCTGTTCACCTATTAGTTCACAAAAATTTGAAATTTCATTTTTGGCAATTTTTGAAATTTTAAACATCTGAAGATTTTGCTTTATAACTTCCATATTTTACAACCAAATGATTTGAAATTTTGCAAGATGGTAGAACAGGATCTTGACTTCAAGCCTGTATTACTGGATTTTTATAAGCTTTTCATCGCTTGTGCTGTAAGCGTTTTTAAAGTTAATCATTGAATTTTTTAAGGTCGTCTTGGTTTTTTGTGAAAAATTTTAGTCCTGTGAAATAGCTCGTTTTCCATTCTATCCAGTACTGAAAATTTCATAACAATATTCCTCATACTTTAGAAGTTAAGCGTAATTTAGTAAAATGGCTTGATGTACTCATTGTTAGATATAAAACGCTTGATACTGTTTCAGTTACACAGTAATAATTTCTGTAATATAAGGACTATCAGCTTGAAATTTTGCATACTGGTAGGACAGGAGTTGGCCTTCAATCCGATATAACAACTGTTAGGAAACATTCATTAGCTCAAGCGTTATTAGCATTTTTATAAACAAAACTTTTGTTTACTTTAGTGGGCGTGGCATGGGTGGAAAATGCCGATTCGGGATTGAAGGATATAACAAATTTTCCAATCTATCTAATGCTCAAAGTTTCATTTGATTACACCAAGTACTTTAGAAATTATATCAAAATTACTAAAACTGTTCAAAGGACACCTTGTTAATTCTACAACGCTTACGACTGTTTCAGTTATGCTTTAATAGCTTCTCTAGTATTAGGACAATCAATTTCAAATTTAACACAGTGATAGAGAAAGATATGCCCTTTCTGATGGTGAAACAATAAGTTTTGCAAACTTATTCACTATTGTGTTATAAGCGTTTTTATAATTCAAGACCCAATTTAGATAAGTGGGCGTGGCAGTAGGCGGAAAATTTACACTCTATGTTTAAGCCCAAATTCCAAGCTTTCATATGAATCCAATATCTTCTAAATATTCTCAAAACTACGGAAGTTATAAACAAATTTGTAAAAATGTCATTTGGACAAACACTTGCTATCAGATTCTGTTCACCTATTAGTTCACAAAAATTTGAAATTTCATTTTTTGCAATTTTTGAAATTTTAAACATCTGAAGATTTTTCTTTATAACTTCCATATTTTACAACCAAATGATTTGAAATTTTGCAAGGTGGTAGAGCAGGATCTTGGCTTCAAGATTGTATTACTGGATTTTTATAAGCGTTTCATCGCTTATGCTGTAAGCGTTTTTAAAGTTAATCATCGAATTTTTTAAGGTTGTCGTGGGTTCTAGTGAAATATTTTAATCTTCTGAAATAGCTCGTTTTCCATTCTATCCAGTACTGAAAGCTTCATAACAATATTCCTCGTACTTTGGAAGTTAAGCGTGATTTAGTAAAATGTCTTGATGTACTCATTGTTAGGTATGAAACGTTTAATACTGTTTCAGTTACACAGTAATAACTTCTGCAATATGAGGACTATCAGCATGAAATTTTGCACGCTGGTAGGACAGGAGTTGGCCTTCAATCCGATATAACAACTGTTAGGAAACATTCATTAGCTCAAGCGTTATTAGCATTTTTATAAACAAAACTTTTGTTTACTTTAGTGGGCGTGGCATGGGTGGAAAATGCCGATTCGGGATTGAAGGATATAACAAATTTTCCAATCTATCTAATGCTCAAAGTTTCATTTGAATACACCAAGTACTTTAGAAATTATACCTAAATTAGTAAAACTGTTCAAAGGACACATTGTTAAATCTACAACGCTTACGACTGTTTCAGTTATACTTTAATAGCTTCTCTAATATTAGGACAATCAATTTCAAATTTAATAAAGTGATAGAGAAAGATATGCCCTTTCTGATGGTGAAACAATAAGTTGTGCAAACTTATTCACTCTTGTGTTATAAGCGTTTTTAAAATTTAAACCTTAATTTTTATAAGTGGGCGTGGCAGTAGGCGGAAAATTTACACTCTATGCCTTAGCCCAAATTCCAAGCTTTCATATGAATCCAATATCTTCTAAATATTCCCAAAACTACGGAAGTTATTAGCAAAATTGTAAAAATGTCATTTGGACAAACACTTGCTATCAGATTCTGTTCACCTATTAGTTCACAAAAATTTGAAATTTCATTTTTGGCAATTTTTGAAATTTTAAACATCTGAAGATTTTGCTTTATAACTTCCATATTTTACAAGCAAATAACTTGAAATTTTGCAATGTGGTAGATCAGGATCTTGGCTTCAAGCTCGTATTACTATATTTTTGTAAGCGTTTCATCGCTTGTGTTGTAAGCGTTTTTAAAGTTAATTATCGAATTTTTCGAAGTAATCGTGGACTTTGATGAAAAAAAATAATTCCATGAAATAGCTCGTTTTCCATTCTATCCAGAACTGAAAGTTTCATAACAATATTCCTCGTACTTTGGAAGTTAAGCGTTATTTTGTAAAATGGCTTGATGTACTCATTGTTAGATATAAAACGCTTGATACTGTTTCAGTTACACAGTAATAACTTCCATAATATGAGGACTATCAGCATGAAATTTTGCATACTGGTACGACAGGAGTTGGCTTTCAATCCGATATAACAATTGTTAGGAAACATTCATTAGTTTAAGCGTTATTAACATTTTTGTAAACAAAACTTTTGTTTACTTTGGTGGGCATGGCATGGGTGGAAAATGCCAATTCGGGATTGAAGGAAATAGAAAATTTTCCAATCTATCTAATGCTCAAAGTTTCATTTGAATAAACCACGTACTTTAGAAATTATACCTAAATTACTAAAACTGTTCAAAGGACACCTTGCTAAATCTACAACGCTTACGACTGTTTTATTTATACTTTAATAGCTTCTCTAATATTAGGACAATCAATTTCAAATTTAACACAGTGATAGAGAAGAATATGTTTTTTCTGATGGTGAAACAATAAGTTGTGCAAACTTATTCACTCTTGTGTTATAAGCGTTTTTATAATTTAAACCTTAATTTAGATAAGTGGGCGTGGCAGTAGGCGGAAAAGTTTCATCCTATAATTGAGCCCAAAATCCAAGCTTTCATATGAATCCAATATCTTCTAAATATTCGCAAAACTACGGAAGTTATAAGCAAAATCGTAAAATAGTCATTTGAGAAAACACTTCCTATCAGATTCTGTTCACCTATTAGTTCACAAAAATTTGAAATTTCATTTTTGGCAATTTTCGAAATTTTAAACATCTGAAGATTTTTCTTTATAACTTCCATATTTTACAACCAAATGATTTGAAATTTTGCAAGGTGGTAGAACAGGATCTTGGCTTCAAGATTGTATTACTGGATTTTTGTAAGCGTTTCATCACTTGTGCTGTAAGCGTTTTTAATGTTAATCATCGAATTTTTTAAGGTTGCCGTGGGTTCTAGCTAAAAATTTTAACCTCGTGAAATAGGTCGTTTTCCATTCTATCCAGTGCTGAAAATTTCATAAAAATATTCCTCGTACTTTGGAAGTTAGGTATAATTTAGTAAAATGGCTTGATGTACTCATTATTAGGTATAAAACGCTTGATACTGTTTCAGTTACACAGTAATAACTTCTGCAATATGAGGACTATCAGCATGAAATTTTGCACACTGGTAGGACAGGAGTTGGCCATCAATCCGATATAACAATTGTTAGGAAACATTCATAAGTTCAAGCGTTATTAGCATTTTTGTAAACAAAACTTTTGTTTACTTTGGTGGGCGTGGCATGGGCGGAAAATGCAAATGCGGGATGGTAAGTAATAGTAACTTTTCCAGCCTATCTATTGCTCAAAGTTTCATTTGAATAAACCACGTACTTTAGAAATTATACCTAAATTACTAAAACTGTTCAAAGGAGACCTTGCTAAATCTACAACGCTTACGACTGTTTCAGTTATACTTTAATAGCTTCTCTAATATTAGGAGAATCAATTTCAAATTTAAAAGAGTGATAGAGAAAGATATGCCCTTTCTGATGGTGAAACAATAAGTTGTGCAAACTTATTCACTCTTGTGTTATAAGCGTTTTTATAATTTAAACCTTAATTTAGATAAGTGGGCGTGGCAGTAGGCGGAAAATTTACACTCTATGCTGAAGCCCAAATTCCAAGCTTTCATATGAATCCAATATCTTCTAAATATTCCCAAAACTACGGAAGTTATAAGCAAAATTGTAAAAATGTCATTTGGACAAACACTTGCTATCAGATTCTGTTCACCTATTAGTTCACAAAAATTTGAAATTTCATTTTTTGCAATTTTTGAAATTTTAAACATCTGAAGATTTTGCTTTATAACTTCCATATTTTGCAAGCAAATGATTTGAAATTTTGCAAGGTGGTAGAGCAGGATCTTGGCTTTAAGCCTGCATTACTGTATTTTTATAAGCTTTTCATCGCTTGAGCTGTAAGCGTTTTTAAAGTTAATCATCGAATTTTTTAAGGTTGTCTTGGTTTTGGGAGAAAAATTTTAATCCTATGAAATAGCTCGTTTTCTATTCTATCCAGCGCTGAAAATTTCATAACAATATTCCTCGTACTTTGGACATTAGGCTTAATTTCGTAAAAAGGCTTGATGTACTCATTGTTAGCTATAAAACGCTGGAGACTGTTTCAGTTGCACGGTAATAACTTTTGCTTTTTTAATCCTATGAAATAGCTCGTTTTCTATTCTATCCAGCGCTGAAAATTTCATAACAATATTCCTCGTACTTTGGACATTAGGCTTAATTTCGTAAAAAGGCTTGATGTACTCATTGTTAGCTATAAAACGCTGGAGACTGTTTCAGTTGCACGGTGATAACTTTTTCTTTATGGGGACTATATTTATGAAATTTTGCACGCTGGTAGAATGCGAAATGGCCTTCAATCTGGTAGAAAATTTATTTTAAAAAATTTATCAATTCCAGTGTTATTAGCGTTGGTATAATCAAAACTTTCGTTTACTTTAGAAGGTGTAACGGTAGGCGGAACATGTACTTTCGTGCTGGAAAGCAAGAACCGCTTTTCTAGCCTATCCATTGCTCATAGATTAGTTTAAATAAACTGTATACTTTGGAAGTTATACTAAAATGATTATGAGAGTACTATGACCCATTACTTAAACGAAACAGTAGCAAGCGTTGTAGTTTTATTTCGCAGCAATAGCTTCTAAAATATTAGGTCAGTTCACTCAAGTTTTATTATAGAAAAGAAGAAAGAGAAATTAATTTTACGTTGATGGAAAATTTAAGTTTGCAAGAGTATTCGCTGTTGTTTTCCAATAACTTTTCTATTGAAAACTTCAAACACTTTTAATTGAACATTTTTCCGACTTTTTAAATAACAACACTAATTTGTTTTTTCCTTTTGTTTTAAATTTTAACTTTAATATTTTTATAATTGAGTTCATTTACTATTTAATTAAAACAAACTCTTGGGAATACACATAAAAAAATGCATACAAATTTTTTAATTTTCTTAAAAGCTGAACATATAAATATTTGGAATACATTTGAATAATTGGATTGTAATAAATATATTGATATTTCTACATATTTTCGAATGAATCAAAATATGCAAAAATATGCCGACATGCATATGCAAGTGTGTAAATGTAAGTAAATAAATATAAATTATTATTTTTCGGTTATTTAAAAAAAAAAGACATTAAAATAATAAAAAAATTATAATTATAAATGAAAAAAACTTAACAATGAAAGTACATAATGGAAAATAAATTCATATTAAACTATAAAAATAACATAAAATAAAATAAAATATTATTAAATTATTTAAATTAAATCAGCTGGAGTTTTATGTTTCTCTTTTCCTTTGCCTTTCAAACTTCATTTGATTTTTCTAAATTACGCAACTTTTGGTACATATTTATATAATGAGTCTGTAATTGTTTCTGATACTTGAGTACCTTTTCCTTTTCATCCGACCACTGGCGTTTTTCCAATTCAAAATTAACTCTTACATCATCGAGTTGTTTGCGTAATTTGGCTATTTCTTCCGCATAACTGGCCGATTCTTCGATTAATGTATCCAAAGTACTTTCTTCTAATTTGCTAGAGGGCAATTTATTAAGTGCCTTGATATTAATGGCCACATCGGGCAGATTTTGTGAGCCATAGACGAAATTTTGTATGTCATTAGACATTTTGGCTAAACGTTTTTCTGCATTCAACTTATTTAATTCCAGTTCTTCACGCTCTTGATAATCCAAATGGCCCGCATTGCCACCACTCTCCATTATAGGTGGTGCTATTTTCAAACAATTCATTATCACCTCCAGATTACAATCATCGATAACCTTTTCATTATCCTGTTTTTCACCACTTTTTTGACTCTCAATACGTTGTTGTGTGTGTTTGCGTGTTTTATTACAGATATCGGTTAAATTATCCAATTGTTGTTTCAGTCTGGTATACTTTCCCGATGGTTCTTCGCCATATTCATGAAATATAGCCAAATCAGATAATTCTTTGCGTAATTTAGCCAACTCATTAGTCAAAGCCAAAATAACTTGATCCTTCAGTATGACAATTTTATTGAGTTGTTTTAGCTCTGTCTCGGTTTCCTTTTGAGTTTGGGCCTTTTGCTGTTCCTCCTGCCGGTGTTGTTGGGTCATTTTATGATTTTCTTGTAGACTTTGGTAAATTTGTGTTTCAGCATTGGTATTTTCGTGTTTTAAATGCACTATGGCATGTTCCTTAAGAGTCAATTCGTTCTGTAACGTGTTAAAAAATTAATACAAATAGTACTCCTTCTAGTAAAGATAAATTCTACTTACAGTTGCCTCTTTAAGTTGAGTTTTAAGTAAAGCTAATTCTCCATTTCTTTCGCATACTTTCCACTCACTTTCCTCCAGTTGTGCTTTAAGTCTGCAAATGGTATTTTGACTTTCTTCTAATTGTTCTTCTACATAAGCAGAACGATCTTTTAGATTCCTCTCGGAATTCTTTATACTGATGTTGTTGGTCCTATAGTGAAAGGAAGGAAAATATAATTGTTTCTAATGAATAAAAAAGTCAATAACCAAAGAATCATTATAAGAAATCACGACCGGAAATCAATAACGATTTCACTTCTACACTATTCGTAACAATTAGCATATATTCGCATCAGTTCAAATCAGTGATATCTATTGAAATCATCTCGTATAGTCCGTGTCAACTCATGTATCGATGGTATCGATTCGTATCTCTCTCTATCTATCTATCTATCTATCTATCTATCTATCTATCTATCTATCTATCTATCTATCTATCTATCTATCTATCTATCTATCTATCTATCTATCTATCTATCTATCTATCTATCTATCTATCTATCTATCTATCTATCTATCTATCTATCTATCTATCTATCTATCTATCTATCTATCTATCTATCTATCTATCTATCTATCTATCTATCTATCTATCTATCTATCTATCTATCTATCTATCTATCTATCTATCTACTATCTATCTATCTATCTATCTATCTATCTATCTATCTATCTATCTATCTATCTATCTATCTATCTATCTATCTATCTATCTATCTATCGATCTATCGATCTATCGATCTATCGATCTATCTATCTATCGATCTATCGATCTATCTATCTATCTATCTATCTATCTATCTATCTATCTATCTATCTATCTATCTATCTATCTATCTATCTATCTATCTATCTATCTATCTATCTATCTATCTATCTATCTATCTATCTATCTATCTATCTATCTATCTATCTATCTATCTATCTATCTATCTATCTATCTATCTATCTATCTATCTATCTATCTATCTATCTATCTATCTATCTATCTATCTATCTATCTATCTATCTATCTATCTATCTATCTATCTATCTATCTATCTATCTATCTATCTATCTATCTATCTATCTATCTATCTATCTATCTATCTATCTATCTATCTATCTATCTATCTATCTATCTATCTATCTATCTATCTATCTAATCTATCTATCTATCTATCTATCTATCTATCTATCTATCTATCTATCTATCTATCTATCTATCTATCTATCTATCTATCTATCTATCTATCTATCGATCTATCGATCTATCGATCTATCGATCTATCGATCTATCGATCTATCGATCTATCGATCGATCTATCGATCTATCGATCTATCGATCTATCGATCTATCGATCTATCTATCTATCTATCTATCTATCTATCTATCTATCTATCTATCTATCTATCTATCTATCTATCTATCTATCTATCTATCTATCTATCTATCTATCTATCTATCTATCTATCTATCTATCTATCTATCTATCTATCTATCTATCTATCTATCTATCTATCTATCTATCTATCTATCTATCTATCTATCTATCTATCTATCTATCTATCTATCTATCTATCTATCTATCTATCTTATCTATCTATCTATCTATCTATCTATCTATCTATCTATCTATCTATCTATCTATCTATCTATCTATCTATCTATCTATCTATCTATCTATCTATCTATCTATCTATCTATCTATTTACGTCATTTATTAATTTGTACCGTTCGAATTTAAAAAGAATTCCTCAAATTTTTTAAATTTACATTGCAAATATGTATGTAAATTATCGGAACAACATCATAAAGATCATTAAAAGTTAATAAACTAATTTATAAAATTATAAAACAATTACGTGGCTAGTAATTGTTCATAGAAAATGACATATTAATTGAATCTCTGTTTAGTGGCCATTGACTCATGCGACTAATATGTAGGTTGTTAGAAACATATTTACAATTAATAGCTTGAAAATTATCTCATTTAATACTCACTTTAAAATTTCATATTCATTTTTTAATTCAGCTAATTGTTCGCGTAATTTTTGAGTCTGTTCATTGTAACGCAATTTGTGCTGTTTAAATTGAAATTGTTGCATGGCTAGCATTTGCTCCATTTTCTTGATTTTCAACATATATTCACGCTGCTGGGCTTCGTAGTATAATTTTAGACGTTTCGTTTCGCTTTCCCAATAGTTTTCCTTGTCCTGAAATTAAAAATGTTATTAGTCAGTATATATGATTTTAAAAATAGGATCTAATTCGTTAACAAGCTACGTAATATGTTAAAAACAAAATTAAACCTTTTGTACTGTGAAAATTACTTTCTCATTGTGTTCCATGGTTTGTCTTAAATAAGACAATTCCGAGTCTCTGTCCTTAAGAGCCGCTTCCAATTCCGAAATGCCCGAATCTGAGGGTGATGGTGTCATATCGCATTGATCATTCGATAAACAATATTTACTGGACGTCATACTTGAACTGCCCATTGTAATGCTGTTACTCATCATGTTATTAATGCTGCTGCTGCAATTGCTACCATTGGATTTGCTGTAATAAAAAAGGCAAACAGACGCAATTGAAATTTCAATTCAAGTTAAATTCTCACTTTAATTGTTAACACAATTTATGCGCAAATTGATTTCTAAACTAAATACAACACAGCACAACACTCATTCCGATGGACAGACAACCAACGAATGGCAAATAATTGTGTATAGATTATTTTAAAAATATTAAAAAATACTCACATAGTACCACTTTGGCTATTAACATCTGAATCCGGTGTGTGTCGAATTGATTCCATACTATCGTTGATCTTCAACGATCTGGAACCACGTCGACGTGCCATAAGGCTGTTGCAATAATTATTGCTTGAATAACCACCAACAAAACCTCCAATACAACCACTGCCACCACCAACACCTGCCATACCACCGACTCCAACACCAACTCCACCATTGCCGCATCCGCCGCCAATAATACCAATACCTCCTCCGCTGCCGCCATGCCTCAAATCGGTCGTGCCTAACGATGATAAAGAAAAAATCGCATAAATATACATAAAAGCGAAAAAAAAAACACACATTTAACTTAAATAAATAAAAAATAAACAACAATAACTAAGACTGAATTAAAATTTTAAAATCAGTTTATGTGTAGCACAAATATAAATTTTAATTTTAATGTTGAATGAATGATGAGTGGTTTTTGGTTTTTTCTTCTATTTTATTTAGTTAAGTTTTTTGCGTTTTTTTTTAACTACAGGCCATTTATTTGCAATTATTAATTATTGTTTTGAAAAAATAAATACATACATAAATAAACACTCAGTATATAAAAACAACTACTTATGTATTCAGAAACAGTATGCAACAAAAATGATCCGACAAAATTAATTCTACTCTCATTCTGTCTCTCTCTCTATCTCTCGGACCATTGCTGTTTTAAAGCAGAAGTCGGCAGAGAGTAAAAAACAATCTCTCTGATGTGTTAAATTAAGAGTGCATGAATGCATATCTCTGTTTTAAACCAACTGATCTTACAAGATCCTTAACTCGCTCTGAGCTTTAATTTCAGAGTTACCTTTTGAACAGTTAAATTTAATATACTTTTATTCATAGACCGGATCACAGTTTAGAGTCTAAACTATTGCATGGACTATAGTCAAAACTAATAGAGTAAATTTAGACCAGAAATAGATCACAGATTTGACTATAGATCAGACAATAGCTCTGACTATGTGCGTGATTATAGTCTTGGCAATATACACTGCTATAGATCTGACTAAAATCTCTATTATATAGTTGATTTAGTCATGACTATGAACATGTGCATATTCAAGACTACAGACCAAACTTTGCTCTCGACTACTGACCAAATTATAGTTTCGACTATAGATTATAGTATTGACGGTACACTGAGCAATAGTCTCGAACTATAGACCGCTCTATATGCAAGATTACAGTCCAACTTATAGTTTATAGACGATATACTTGGGTAAAGTTTGACTTTAGATTAGATTATAATCTCGACAAATAACTGGGCTATATATAAGTCTCGACTACAGACCGCACTATAGACTAGACAATATTCTCAACTACAGACTACAAACTGGAAAATAGTCTCGCAAACCGTCTCGACTATTGACAGATATGTATATGGTCGAGAGTATAGACTGAACAGTAGGCTTTGATAAAATACAGACTGTAGTCTCGACAAAAGACCAGACTATAAAGATAACCATAATATAGTATCGACTATAGTCTGGACTATAATCTCAACTATAGGCTGGACTATAGTATCTACTCTAAACTAGGAAGTTGAGTTAACTACTAAACTGAAGACAGACTATAGACTCGACTAAAGAATGGACCATAGTCCCGAGTATATATAGATTATTCAATAACCTAGAACTTGGCTAAATACTGGACAATAGTCTCGGCTCTCGAGTATGGAGTGAAGTATTGAATGAACTTTAGTCTTAACTATAGACTGAACTATAGACCCAAAAATATCCAGACAATAACCTCGACTAAAGAATTAACTATAATCACGATTGTAGACTGAACAATAGTCTAGAATATAATATAGACTGTAGTCTCGACTAAAGACCCGACTATAAAGATTGACCATAATATGGTCTTGACTATTGCCTGGACTATAATCTCAACTATGGGCTGGAGTATATCATCGACTCTAAACTTGGAAGTTGACTCGGAAGTTGAGTTGACTGAAGACAGACTATAGAATGGGCTATAATCTCGAGTATATATAGATCATTTTACAATCTAGAACTTAAACCACAGTCTCGAGTCTCGACTATTGACTGAACTAATGTCTTAACTATAAACTGGACTATAGTCCGGACTATAGACTGAATTATAGCGTGGAAAATCTAATCTATAGACTAGACTGGAAAATAGCCAGAATATAGCCTCCACTAAAGACTTAACTATGATAACGATTATAATTTAAATTATAATCTCGACTAAGAACTGGACTATAGTCTCGACTATAAATAGAACCATAGTCATGTTAATAATCATGAACTATAGTGAAGATTATAGTCTTGGCTATAGACTAAATTATATTCTTGGCAATAGACCGGAGGTATACAGAATGAACTAAATCTTGACTATTGACTGGACTATAGTCTCGACTAAAAAACTTAATATAGTCTCGAGTTGACCAGTATACAGTCTCAACAATAGACTATGTTATCGGCTATAGATTATACTACAGTTTCCATTAGATCCAACTACAGTCTCGATTATAGGCCATGCTATATTATAAACTAAAAATATAATTTTCCACTCTATTTCTCTCATTTCTCACCCACTGTACTTTGTACAAGTACATGTGTAATTTGTGCAATTACTAATTTGTTTTTAATATTTATGTGTTTCGTGGTAATTTGTTGAAATGTTTTTTATTATTTTTCATTTTATTATTTCAAGGAAACTAAAAGTCAATTTCAGTTTTAAACATAAAAATAAATGTAGTTTAGCAAACCATTTACAAAAAAACATGGTTGCATTTCGAACCAATTTTAAAATATGTATATACATTTTTGTAATCGAATCCGCATTTGTAAATTATTTCCTAAGGACAGGTGATTAATAGTAATAAAAAATAATGTTGTAATTTCAAGAAAACTATTAACAACTAACATTCATTTTAAAAATATTAATCACTAAAAGATATATATTTTAACAAAATATTCTATGTTGGATAAATATGAGAATAACATTATTGATCCTCACTCTAATATTTCTAAGTTATTTTCATCATTTCATTCAAATACCAATTCCTATTAAACTTATTAATCATTTACTGTTTCAAACCATTTTTTCCCAATTTCCTGGAACATCAAACCTAACTTTCATATAATTAATCTTTTTGGAAATGAAACGAATGACGAAAATGTCATGGGAACAGAAAAAAAAACACTTTAATACAAAATTGTCATTTAACTTACTGCCAAATCTCATGTTAGAACCTGGTGCTGCAGCCAATGAAGGTGTCGAACCATAACGATCGCCCACATTATGTGTAGCTGTTGCTGAGTGAGCCTGAGCAGAAGTAACGACATCACAGTAACGTTGGGGCAGAGTATAGTCCGGTTCAAAAGGGATCGGCTTAAAAGCAATCGGGCGTAAAAGATTTGTATTTGTTGTTGTCGTTGCTGATGTCTACAAAATAAATAGAAACAAAAGATCAAAAATTAAGAGAAGAAAAAAAACTTAAAAATCTTATGAAAAAGGGAAAAAAGCTGTAAATAAAATGTGGTCTGGGTATTAAATGAAGTGTGTAAAATATATTCAAGTATGGGTGTAGTTAGTTTTATGTATATGTGAAAATTTTTAGGTATACAATGAATATGAACTCAGACTTAGAATGTGTGGTGGAGTTAGTAGACACACCCAAAAAAACCTAAATCAGATAAAATTGAATCAGACAAGTGTTTTTGCAATAAATAAAATAAATAAAACTAAATGCAATTGTTGTTGGTGGGTACTTTACATGTTTTTTATTGTTTTGCATATAAAACACAAAAACAAAACCATGAAATCAAAAATTGGAAATTAGAATCATAGGGCAAGGCCGACATTTTAACACACTGGACTTAGCCAAGACTTTTGTCTCTCCGTTGCTAAGGCTATAGTCTGTCTATAGTCAAGACTATAGTCTGTCTATAATCAAAATTATAGTCTCTCTATAGTCTGTCAACAGTCAAGACTATAGTCTGTCTAAAGTCAAGACTATGGTCTGTCTAAAGTCAAGACATAGTATGTCTAAAATCAAGACTATAGTTTGTCTATAGTCAAGACCATAGTCTATTTATAACTAAGACTACAGTCTGTCTGTAGTTAAGACTATAGTCTGTCTATAGTCAAGATTATAGTCTCCCTATAGTCTGTCAACAGTCAAGACTATAGTCTGTCTAAAGTCAAGACTATAGTCTATATGTAGTTAAGACTATAGTCTGCCTATTGTCAAGACTATAGGCACGACTATAATTAGTCTATCTAAAGTTAAGACTACAATCTGTCTTTAGTTAAGACTACAGTCTGTCTTTAGTCAAGACTATAGTCTGTCTATAGTCAAGACTATAGTCTATCTATAGTCAAGACTATAGACAAGACTATAGTCTATCTATAGTCAAGACTATAGTCTATCTATAGTCAAGACTATAGTCTATCTATAGTTAAGACTATAGTCTGTCTATAGACTTTTTATAGTCAATACTATAGTCTATCTATAATTAAGACTATAGTCCGTCTTTAGACTTTTTATATTCTATTTATATTTAAGACTATAGACTGTCTATAGTCAAGATTATAGTCTTGTCTATAGGCAAGACTATAAATAGTCTATCTATAGTTAAGACTATAATCTGTCTTTAGTTAAGACTACAGTATGTGTTTAGTTAAGACTATAGTCTGTCTATAGTCAAGACTATAGTCTATCTATAGTCAAGACTATAGACAAGACTACAGTCTCTCTATAGTCAAGACTATAGACATGACTATAGTCTACATATAGTCAAGACTATAGTCTATCTATAGTCAAGACTATAGTCTACCTATAGTTAAGACTATAGTCTGTCTATAGTTAAGACTATAGTCTGTCTGTAGACTTTTTATAGGTTATTTATAGTTAAAACTATAGACTGTCTATAGTCAAGATTATAGTCTGTCTATAGTTAAGACTATAGTCTGTCCATAGTCAAGACAATAGTCTATTTATAGTCAAGACTATAGTCTATCTATAATCTTAACTATATATAGACTACAATCTGTCTATAGTCAAGACTACAGTCCGTCTATAGTCAAGACTACAACTCTGTTTATAGTCAGGACTATAGTCTGTGTATAGTATGTCTATAGTCAGAACTATAGTCTGTCTATAGTTAGGACTATAGTCTGTCTATAGTCAAGACTAAAGTCTGGTTATAGTCAAGACTATGGTCTGTCTACAGTCAAGACTAGAGTCTGTCTATAGTCTGCTGTAGCCTATCTGTAGTTTGCCTATAGTCTATCTAGACTCTAGTCTGCCTATAGTCAAAACTATAGTCTATCTATAGTCTGCCTATAGTCTATCTATAGTCTGCCTATAGTCTATCTATAGTCTGCCTATAGTCTATCTATAGCCAAGACTATAGTCTGTCTATAGTCTATAGTATAGACTATAGTTTGCCTATAGTCTATCTATAATCAAGACTCTAGTTTGCCTATAGTCAAAACTATAGTCTATTTATAGTCTATCTATAGTCTGCCTATAGTCTATCTATAGTCAAGACTATAGTCTGTCGGTGGGCAAGACTATATAGTCTTCCTATAGTCTGTCTATAGTCCAGACTGTAGTCCGTCTACAAGTCCAGACTGTATAGTCCAAACTGTAATATGCCTGTAGTCCAGACTATATAGTCTGTCTATATAAAATATTAGTTGTCTACAGTAAGTTACAAACATTTCCCAAAACACTACACACCTGAAGAAGAGTACTATATAGAAGTAAATACATAAAACAAATCTGTACACAAACCTGTTGTTCATGATTTTCTTCAATCGGTTGAATATGAGACAAATCACTTGCGCTACGCTGTTGGTGTTGCTGCTGATGATGTTGTTGTTGTTGTTGCTGCTGCTGATGATGTTGTTGTTGCTGCTGCTGATGATGTTGTTGTTGCTGCTGCTGATGATGATGCTGTTGTTGTTGTTGTTGATTAGTATTATGCACTAAAGCAGTATGTGTTTGTAAACGTTGCTGTTGTTGCTGCTGCAAACGCATTTGATTGCTATTGTTATTAATATTATGGTTATTGTTGTTAGTATTACTATTATTATTCGTTTCTAAACACTCCGTTATATTTAAACGTTCATTAAGTTCCGTTATACTACTACGACTACCACCACTTCCGCATCCGCTTATAGAAGTTGGTGTTGCCGGTGCCTGTATTGATGACGACGACGACGATGTTGTTGTTGGACATGGTTTTCTTTGCACTTGCGTTTGCTGTAGATATGAGGCGTTTCGCTTTTGACCTTGAGCCTGTTGCATCGGTTGTGTTGTGTATTTCATTGTGGCCGATGTTAATGATTGTGTCATCATTGGTGGCAATGATTGCATTTGATTACTACAGTCATTCGATGTGTCTATGTTGTTGTTGTTGTTAGTGGTGTTATTGTTAAATGTGTTAGTTTTTGCACTGGATTTTGTCAATTCAAACATTTGACGAATGTTATTGAATTTATTACGACCATGTTGTACAAAATCTTCCAAATTACTATGACTACCAAATTTGTTACGCATACGTTTCTGTTCGTTACGTGACTTTAGTGTGCCTGTGTTGCCGGTCTGCACCTGTGGCAGACCCAATGTGTTTTTGGACACTAGTGAATTGGCATTTTCCAGCGAAGCCGATCGTATGTGTCCACGTTTAGAGAGTGTGGGTGAAGGTTGTTGTTGTGGCTGTGAAATTTGAATCGGTAAGGCAGTGTGTGATGTTTTGGTTGTCACTGTGGCCGCCATGTTGTTGTGTGCGAAAAGGAAATATCCGTTTTCTTGTAACTAGAAGGGAGAGATGAAGATGAGATGAGATGAGAGATGAAAATAACAGTTTATTAATATTTATATTTTAAGTTTTTGAACATAGTTATTAATTTTTCAAAAGTTCAGGAGATTGATAGTAAAGAGGCCACCACTACTCTCTTACTAGTGGTGTGACTAGTCACTTTAATAAGTCTCAGTGGAATAACTTTCTCTCTTAAATATATTTATAACTCACAAATAATTCTTTTATCAGTCTTTATGAGCTTTAAGGTAGAAGAGTGATTAATATGAAGTCATTAGCTACTTTACTATCTCCTAGTAAACAAAAATGTGTTTATAGCCACATGATTGATACTAATACTATTTCCATCTCAAATTCTTAGAAATAGGGTCATTACTTAACAAAGAACAAGCGGGTTATATAATAAATAGAAAAAATAACAGTTATTTGCGTGATTTGGCTAAAAGATAAGATGCTGGCTGGTGGTACCGATACTTAAAATCAGACACATAAAAACAAACAACAGCTACAAAATAGAAATGAAAACAACAAAGGTGTTGGTGGTTAAAGTGTTTGCTTGTTAAATCAAACCATATGTATGTATATTTGTTTTTGAGTATAAAGGTAAATCTAACGTTATAAGTTAATATGGCGTGCGGCTTAAACGATTATATCATTTTAATCTAAACAATCAACACAAACACATTTCACATTCCCATACCAATACCACTAACACTACACTACACATACGAAAACTAGAAAAATTAAACATTTTGTTTTTGATGTTTAACAACAACCCAGACGCAGGAGATTGATATAATGAAATCAAAGGTGCAAAAATACAAACAAAATACAGTATAAATTAATAGCAAAAAAACTTTATGATAAATGGTTTTTTATCTTACTAATATGACCGCAAAATCAAGCATCTTTCATATAAAATTAATTGCAAATAGAGAAAAACATTTCGACTTAATTAGCTTCAAACGAATCATAATGATGGTACTAGATGTATTTAGGTCAATCAAATAGTGGGTGAAATTATAATAAAGGTTAACGGTAAGCCAATGATATAAATAAATTATATATGTCTGATCAAACAAATAATTTTCTTTAGAAAACTGATCGCACACATTACATTTTCTAAAAAAAAACTGATAGTATAAACTATATACACAAATTATTGTAAAAAATCTTTGTTCATTTAGAGATCGTACAAAAGATCTTTTTAATCATCTTACAACAAATTTTCATAGAATCCTCAATAAAATATTTATAAAAAAGTAATCGAAAATCTTTTTTAAAATATTTATCGTACAAACTATTTTCTACAGCAAATTGATCGTATATATATAATTTCCATTAAGAAACTGATCACGCAATAAATTTTCTATAAAAAACTGAAATTTTGTATATGCAAACTGATGTTAAAAAATAATCTATAGAAAACTGATCTTTTACAAAAAATTATCATATAAAAATTTTTCTATAGAAAAACTGATCATATGAACAATTTTATATAGAAAATTGATTGTTTAAACAATTATATATAAAAAAACTGATCTTTAAATCAATATTATATGAAAAATTTTTAGAATAAAAAACTGATCGTACAATAAATTTTCTTGAGAAGAACTAATCAGAAATGTTCTATATGTAAACTAATAGCATAAACAATTTTATATAGAAAACTGACTGTTTAAATAAGTTAACTATGGCAAAATGATCGTACAAAAAGTTTTACAAATACATATATAGTTGTCTACAGAAAATTATCGTTTATTTTTTTTTGGAAAGCTGATCGCATATAAAATGTTTTGTAAAAAAAGGATATTAAAAAAAGTAATCTATAGAAAACTGATCGTAGTAATAATTGATCGTTCGAATAATTTGATATAGAACACTGATCATGCAAAGAGATCAGTTTGCTAGATCGTAGAAATAATTTTACACAAAAAAGTTATTGTACAAATAATAATCTACATGAAACTGACAATTTTCTATAAAAAGTGATTGTACAAAGATTTTTTTTTAAGAAAAATGGTCTTTAAAATATTTCTATATAGAAAATTATTCATAGTTACGAATTTCTATAGATATTTAACTGATAATGCAAAGAACATTCTAAAGACAACTGATTGTACAAAAAAATGTCTGTAGAAAACTGATCGCATAAAAAATTGTCTATGAAAAACTGATCGTACAAACAAATTTCTATAGAAAACTCATCATATCAAAAATTTTCTATAGAAAACTCATCATATCAAAAATTTTATATAGAAAACTAATCATAACAACAATAATCTATGGAAAATTGTGCGATCGCACAACAAATTTTCCATAGAAAACTGATCGTACAAGCTTTTTTCTTCAGAAATACTGACCGTATAGAAATTTCTTTAAACTGATCGTACAAATAAATTTTGAAAGGAAAACTGATTGTGAAAATATTTTCTTTATAGAAAATGGATTGTAGAATTATTTTTCTTCTAGATAATTGATCGTATCAACGTATTTATGTAGATAGATATTTAACTAAAGAAAACTGATCGTATCAACAATTTTTTATAGAAAACTGATCATAACAACAATACTCTACTTTTTTCTGCAGAAATACTGACCGTATAGAAACTAATTAAACTGATCGTACAAACAAATTTTGAATGAAAAAACTGATCGTAAAAATAATTTTTTATAGAAAATGGATTATAGAATAAATTTTTCCAGATAATTGATCGTATTTATTGTAGATATTTAACTATAGAAAACTGATCGTATCAACAATTTTCTATAGAAAACTGATCGTATATGTTTTTTTCTGCATAAATACTGACCGTATAGAAATATCTATAAACTGATCGTACAAATAAATTTTGAAAGAAAAACTGATCGCAAAAATATTTTCTTTATAATAAATTTTGATTGTTTCAACAATTTTTTATAGAAAACTGATCGTACTAATAATATTGTACAAATACACTTTAAAATTGATCGTTAAAATGTATTTCTAAAGATAACAAATCCTACAAATAGGAAACTGATCGTACAAGCTATTTTCTATAGAAAAACTGATCGTGTAGAATTGTTTTTACAGATAACTGATCGTAAAAACAAATTTCTAGAGATAACTGATCATATTAACAAATTTTCTGTAGGAAACTGATCGTACAAATAATTTCTTATAGAAAATTCAATGTAAAAACTAACCTTAAAAAAAACTGATTGTAGAACAAAATAATATAGAAAACTGATCGTAAAACATGGTTTTAATTTGATATATTATAAAACTTAAAAAAATAAACACAAGTAAGAAATTATAGTCGGACAAAGCCGACCATATAATACCCTACATCAGTTATAAAAATATAATGTGATTTAGTGTTCATAATAAAGCATTTAAGAGCATTGTATAGGGGCTAGAGTCAAATAAGGCCCTATCATCAGATCAAATTCATCACGGTTATCAAGGCTAGTATAGAACTTGGTTTTGCAGCTCAGGCTAAGTAAAATAATGGACCGATGTTAACAATTTTCTTCGTTTCTAGCACAATAGAAGATCATGTGCAAAATTTCATTATGTTTAAAATTGCAACCAGTAGTTTGATTACAAGGTTTACAAGCCCTATTAAGGGGTTCAGTTGTATGGGGGCTAGGTGAAATAACGGACTGATCATAACCATTTTCAATAGGCTTCGTCCCCAAGACAATAGAAGATCATATCAGAGCTTCGAATTAATCAATTCAATTTGAGCTTAATTCACCAAAATCTTAATTCAGAAATAAAATGTTTAATTTTCCAATCCTTTTTTTAATTCTCAGGAATTAATTCAAAAGCTCAATTCAAAGGCTTTCAGTTTATTTCAATTCATTCATATACTGAATTCATTCATGTTTGAATTACATTCTGCTTTGAATGATTCAACTTTTCTTTAATTCAAATCTACTCCAAATTGAATTACGAAATTTTTCTTAAATTCAATTTGTAGTAGATTGAATGAAAACCCCTTCGTTTGCAGCCAGAGTGCTGTATCTCAAAAACTAAAATTTAAACTTAAAAGATTTTTCAAATTTTTAGTTTTTTATCTCTATATAAAAGAGTGGATGCGTATAAGTTTTAAATAACTTATTTTACAGCTGATATTTATAAGTTTGTTTAATAAGAAAGATAATTCTGACTAATAATAAACACAAATTCAGTGCACAAGAAACATTTTCTATTTTTTAGTTATAACACAATTGCTGCAAATAAAGATATATAATATTTATGTACAATATACTAAAAAACATACATACATATTATGTGACCATGACTTTATAATCGTAAAACATAACAAGTCCGTTGAAGTTTGCTTAGAACTGAATCGGTCCCTAACACAAAAGAATGAGCCACTGAACGCCTTTTGTGGTGCTAGCTTTTCCTTCTAAATAGTGTTCTTTTTAACGAAAGGGACTCTGATTAATCACAATTTGTATTCGTCAGTGTTTACTGTATTTACTGCAGCATAAGGATTCATCCGCTAAACAGAATTTCTTAAAGTTTTCATTATCATTCCATCCATATCCTATACATAGTACATTTGAATTTAAATTTATTTTACAAAAAAATAAATTATAATTTATTTGACAAATATTAAGCATGTGTATATTAGGATTGTTCAAATAAATGTTTATTTTGAAAATAGTTCTTAAATAATATATTATTTGTTATATTTGGATTCTTATAAACCTTTCTTGTTCGCTTTTGCCTAGGAACCACATAATTGTTATCAACGACGGAGTCATAAGATGAAAATTCTAATTCACTCATGATAGAAATTATTTTTGAAAAATAATTTTTAATATGAAAAATAATTTGAAATTTTAAATTTATTTCAAATTTTAAATATTTTAATTCTGTTTATATGTGTACGTATGTATGTATATGTATAACGGTTGTTCAAACTTTTTACAAATGGAAATTATATTTCGAAAATATTATTAAAAGACCCATAAAAATAACGTTTAAAAAATTTTATAAATAATATGTTTCGAATAAGATTTGCCATTTATGTAAAATTAAATAGGGGCTATATTTATTTTAGTTTAATTTCATCTATAATATAGGGCTTGTTTGTTGTTTAATCGTATTTAATTAGCTGAAATAAAAACAATTGTATTTGTAAAATACTAAAAACCCCCCTAATGTATAAACATTTTTATTCGAATATTTTTCTTTAATCCCCTACAAAATGAATGAAGAAAAAACGATTAAAGCTATTTTGTAATAGATTTGAATTTGAAAAATTTTAAATCATTCAGCAAGGAATTAAGCCTTTAAAGAATGAATTATACAAGTAATGAATTCAACATTTTTAAAGTCCTAAGTAATTCAGCTTATAAATTAATACGAATGAATGATTTTATAGAATGGTGAAGTAATAAATTTTAATTTGATTTAAAAAATTGAATTAAGGCTTAACAATTTTAAACCTTTGGATCATATACCAAATTTCATTGAAATATCTTCAAAACCTGTAGTTTGATTACAAGATTTCGGACAGACAGACAGAGAGAGAGAGACAGACAGACAGACAGACAGATAGACAGACAGACAGGCGGACGGATGGACAGACAGACAGACAGACGGACGGACATTGCTAAACCGACTCAGAAAATGATTCTAAGCCGATTGGTATACTTTAGAACCAATATTATTGTGCGTTACAAACATCAGCACAAAACCAATTAAGTGTAGTTTGATTACAAGATTTCGGACAGACAGAGAGACAGACAGAGAGACAGACAGACAGGCGGACGGATGGACAGACAGACAGACAGACAGACGGACGGACATAGCTAAATCGATTCAGAAAATTATTCTAAGCCGATTGGTATACTTTAAAACCAATATTATTGTGCGTTACAAACATCAGTACAAACCCAATAAAGTGGTGTAGGGTATAATTATGATAAAATTTACAAATTGTAGAATATTAGTTAATTAAAACTGTACTACATACTTACATACATACTTATATATATGGAAAATTAAGTTAAGAAGGAAGGTGATATTTTAAAGAATATTTAAATTAAACGTAATAAACTAAAAAATAAATAACCGTGAAATTGCTAAAAACAAAATATTAGCATGTAAACATTTAAAGGTTGTATCGTTCTTTTTTTTTTTCTAAAACTAAAAGAAACAGCTAAAGAAGAAAAAACACAACAACTGGAAGATATAATAAAAACTTTTTTGTTTATTATTCTTTTTTTTTTTTTTTGCACAGTTAAAGTTTAAAGTTTATATTGGTTGAACAAAAACAATGAAATCAAAATAGAAACTCCAAAAATCAACCAACCATCCATCCATCCATCTACATATAAAAGAAACCAACCAAGATTTATAAATAATAAAAAAAATCCACAACAACGATAAAAAAAATAGTTAAAAAAAAAACCTAAACAAAAATTGGGTTAATGTGCCTGTGGCACACGTTGACTCTAAACTCGATGAATATTCCTCATATAAACACTCCAAACATAGTGTCATCTATCTTACTATAAAACTCATAGAAAAAATCATCTTTAAAATAAGAAAAAAAAATTAAAATAAATTTTATATGTGTAAATAAAATAAATGAAGAAATTGAAGAAAGCTACAAATAATCATAATGTTGAAAAAAAATCCAAATAATTACGATCACCAACTTCAAGATCATAATGAAAACTACTTGTGCTATTTGTATAAAGTATGTCTGTACTTGTCTGTCTCTCTTTATAATGATGATTAATAATATTTAAAATTCATAGAAACATTTAAGAATTCTTTATATTTTCCAGCTAAAAAAAAGTTCTTGTTGCACCAACAGCAAAACCAACAACTACATACATACTTTACTTACTATACTGCTCTACAAATAGTTTAATTGTGAATTTCCAAGCCAAATTGTGGTAAATAATAAAAAAAAACACAATTCTGTCTTTCTATTAGAATGTTATGAATGTAATAGAATAATGTCTTCTAAATATTTACACTAGTGCATATATCGCTAATTCTGGTATCTGTGTGATTGTTAGTTTAAGGTTGGCTATGTTGTGCTTTTCAACGAAATAAATCTTTCCACGCTAATACAGGTTTTATGAGTTTGCAAATAGAATAGAAGTAGAAAGAAAAAAAGGAATTAGAAAAGACCGCTTTGAACATGATATCATACGTTTTCACAGTCTGTCGCATTTAATTGTAACTTTTTATGATGAAGAATACACTGGAGAATATCAAGAGAACATTCAAATATTAGGTGGTTATTATGGATTTTTGGATCGTGACTGTTAGTAGTTAATCTCATAAATATGATCATAGTAAACTTTCAAAATAATTATCAAACAAAGAGCATTTAATAGCATATGAATCAAATGGATAATTTCTTATAAAAAAAACTGATCGTATAAAAACTTTTCTTTAGAAAACTGATCTTATAGAAAATTATCTATAAAAAACTGATTGTAGAAACAATTTCCAGTAAAGAAATGAGCTTATAAGCAATATTCTATAGAAAACTGATCAAACAAAAGATTTCCAAGAAAAAACTGATCGTGCAAATATTTTTCTATAGATCACTGATCACTGATAGAAACAGTAAAAGGACTCTGTATAGAAAACTGATTATACAAAACATTTACTATAAAAAACAGATCGTGCAAATAATTGTCTATAGATCACTGATCACTGATAGAAACAGTAAAACGACTCTGTAGAGAAAACTGATTATACAAAACATTTACTATAAAAAAAAAAACTGATCGTGTAAACAATTTTCTAAAGAAAACTGATTATAAATATAATTTTGTCTAATTTTCTATAGAAAAAGTACCAAAAAAAAATTTATACAAAATTGATCGTACAACGAATTTTCTGTAAAAAACTGATCGTACAAATAATTCCCAATAGAAAACGGATCGTACAAACAATTATATATAAAAGAGTACACATTATACAAAAAAATGTTCTATAAAAACTGATCGTATAAAAAATTTCCAACACAAAACTGATCGTATAGACAATTTTCTATGAAAAATTGTTCATACAAAACATTTCCTATACAAAAAAACTGATCCTGCAAACAATTTCCTATAAAACACTGATCGCAAAAACAATCATACAAAATATGTTCTGTAGGAAATAGAAAAACGACTCTATATAAAATACTGTCTACATTATTCCATAGAAAACTGATCGTACAAAAATATTTTTTATAAAAAACTGATCGTACAAACAATTTCCTATAAAACACTGATCGCAAAAACAATTGTACAAAACATGTTCTATAGCAAATAGAAAAACGACTCTATATAGAAAAATGTGAACATCTTTCCACAGAAAACTGATCGTACAAAACATTTGTTTATAAAAAACTGATCGTACAAACAATTTCCTATAAAATACTGATCACAAAAACAATCGTACAAAAATGTTCTATAGGAAATAGAAAAACCACTCTATATAGAAAACTGTATACATTATTCCATAGAAAACTGATCGTACAAAACATTTTTCATAAAAAACTGATCGTACAAAACATTTTTTTTTTATAAAAAAAAAACTGATAGTACAAACAATTTCCTATAAAACACTGATCGCAAAAACAATCGTATAAAAAATGTTCTATAGAAAATAGAAAAATGACTCTATACAGAAAACTGTATACATATCGTACAAACCATTTTGAATACAAAACTGATCGTTCTATATTTTTCATAAAAGACTAATCGTACAAACAATTTCCTATAAAAAAAACTGATCGCACAAACAATTTTCTATAGAAAAATATAACTTAGTATAGGAAAGTGATCGTGCAAACATATTTCTATAGAAAAGTACAAATTCTATAAAAAATTTTTTCGACAAACAATTTACTGTAGAATAACAAGTTTTAATAGATCGTGCAGATCATTTTTAAAAGATCTTACCAAAATGTACAAAATTATCATTCAAATAGAAATGAACGAATAAGTGATCATTCAAAAGAAGCTACTTTCTATAAAAAAGTGATCTTTTAGATAAAACACTGATCACATAATTAATATTATATAGCGCAGGAAATATTCTATAGAATACTGATCGTATAAGCAATAATTTTATAGAAAACTGATCACACAAATAATTTTCTGTATAAAAAGAGAACTTTTAAGCAAATTTCTATAAATACCTGATCTTTTAGAAGGAAACTGGTCGTAAAAACAATTTTTAATAAAAAACTGATCGCATAAGCAATTTTTCGTAGAAAATCGATCGTTCAAATAATGTTTTCATATAAAAAGTGATCTTTTAAGCAACTTTCTATAAAATACGGACTTTTTACATGAAAAGGATTGTACAAGCAATATTCTAATGAAAAAAAGTATAAAATGATCGTTCAAATAGAAATGAAGGAGTAAATTGATTATCAAAAAAGTAATCTTTTAGATAGAACACTGATCACACAAATAATTTTCTGTATAAAAATAGATCTTTTAAGCAAATTTCTATAAATACCTGATCTTTTAAAAAGAAATTCGGTAGTAAAAGTAATTTTTAAACAAAAAAACTGATCGTATTAAAAGTGATCAACATTCTATAAAAAAAACGATTATTTACATAAAAAAGGGATTAAACGAGCAATATGTATTCTAAGGAATACTGATCGTATAAGCAATATCTTTTCTATAGAACAACAAGTTCCTATAGACACCTGATCGTGCAGATAATTTTTTAAATAACGTACAAAACAGTCTATATAAAACTGAACGCTTAGATAATTGTCTGCAGAAATGTGATCAAAAAAAATTCTTGAAAATATTTCCACATTATTATTGTATTTACAACTTTCCCAAATAATAATATATCCACCTAATATAATAACAAATCTATGAAATATTGTCATCTCAATTTGTGTGTGTGTGTTTATTAAGTTCTACTAGTATCATTTTTATATT
Organism: Lucilia sericata; assembly: GCF_015586225.1. Lineage (NCBI taxonomy): Eukaryota > Metazoa > Arthropoda > Insecta > Diptera > Calliphoridae > Lucilia > Lucilia sericata. Next base: position 264,026 of record NW_023994484.1, read on the forward strand.
ACTGATCTTGCAACCTGTCTAGATTGTAACCGTTTATTATGGTTCGGTCTCTAGCAGTATGTTAGTAGTATATGTAACAAACTTACACTCATATGTTTATTACGAACAATGTTGCTGCTGCTGCTATCTTACAGATACACATATTGCTTTTAACTTGTTTTGATACTGGCTTTATGGTTTTAGTGAAAATGATCTATTATGGCAACAGACAGACAGACGGACGCATCTCAAATTCAGGTGTATTACACAGACTTACAGTCAAAGTCATCGTCTTTTCTAAAGACTTTAATAAAGAAATAAAGCAAAATACTTGTAGTACAGAATGTGTAGTAAGTATTTTCCAAGTTTTATTACTTTTTTTCATGGCAATTTTCTTGTTTGTTTGTTTGTTTCCACATGAGGAAACTTTAACCTAGAGAAAGAATATTAAGAATGAAAAGAAATCTAAGTAAACTTGTTGTTGTCGTTGTTGATGGCCAAAATGAAAAAGAAAATTTTAAACTATAAAGAACAAAATCGGTGCACAGTGGCACTTAGTTTCAAACTTTTGAAATTATATAGAGATAAAGTGATCGTACAAACAATTTGATATAGAAAACTGATCGCACAAAAAATTCAAACTTTTGAAACGATTTAGAGAACGAATTTAGAGATTGTACAACCAATTTGATATAGAAAACTGATCTCACAAAAATATTCTGGAAAAAAATTGATCGTATAGATAATTTTCTTTGGAAAATGTTTTATAGAAACTTTATCATACAAACAATATTCGATATGACATATTCTATAGAAACTGATCTCACAAAAATATTCTGGAAAAAAATTGAAACTTTATCGTACAAACAATATTTGATATGACATATTCTATAGAAAACTGATCGTACAAAAAATTATCTACCGAAAAGTGATCGAACAAACAGTTTTATATAGAAAACTAATCGTACAAACAATTTTCTATAGAAAACTGATAATTAGACAGTTTATAATAGATAACTGATCATTAGACAGTTTTTAATAGAAAACTGATCATTAGACAATTTTTAATTGAAAACTGATCTGATTTTTATACAATTTTCTATAGAAACCAGATAGTACAAGTAATATTCTGTATAAAATTTAACGTATATAGCAAACGAATCGCACAATAAATAATATATAGAATACATATCGAAATCCCTTTGTAGAAATGTTATCTTTAAGATATAAGAAGACAATTTATCGTACAAGAAATATTCTATAGAATACTAATCGTATAAGCAATAATTTTGTAGAAAAACTGATCGTTCAAATAATTTTTAAAAAGAAATTTTATTTTTTATGAAAATTTCTTTAAAAAACTGATCTTTTAGAAAGAAAACTGATCGTAAAAGAAATATCCTATAAAAAAACTGATAGTATAAACAATTTTCTATAGAAAACAGATCGATTAAATAATTTTCTATAGAAAAAAATTATCGTTTAAACTACTATTTCTAAAATACTGATCTTTTAGATAAAAACGAAGCAAAATTCTAAAGAATACTGATCGTATAAGCATTATCTTACATAAAACTGATCGTTGATATAATTTTCTATTGAAAAAGTGATCTTCTAAGCAAATTTCTATAAAGAACTGATATTTTCAAAAATTTTCTATAAAAACCTGATATTTTAGAAAGAAAACTGATCGTAAAAGCAATATGTTATATAATATTCTAAAGAATACTGATCGTATAAGCAGTATCTTAAAGAAAACTGATCGTTCAAACAATTTTCTATGGAAATAGAGATCTTTTAATAAAAAAAAAAACTGATATTTTAAAAAATTTTCTATAAAAACACTGATCGTGCTAACAATTTTGTATGAAAAACTGATCGTACAAACAATTTTCTATGGAAATAGAGATCGTTTAACAAAAAAACTGATATTTTAACAAAATGTTTATAAAAACACTGATCGTGCTAACAATTTTGTATGAAAAACTGATCATACAAAAAATGTTCTATTTTGTATGAAAAACTGATCGTACAAACAATTTTCTATAGAGATCTTTTAACAAAAATAAAAACACTGATCGTGCTAACAATTTTGTATGAAAAACTGATCGTACAAACAATTTTCTATGGAAATAGAGATCTTTCAATAAAAAACTTATATTTTAAACAATTTTCTATAAAATCACTGATCGTGCAAACAATTTTGTATGAAAAACTCATCATACAAACAATTTTCTATAAAAACACTGATCGTGTAAACAATTTTGTATGAAAAAACTGATCGTACAACAATTTTCTATGGAAATAGAGATCTTTTAACAAAAATAACTGATATTTTAAAAAATTTTCTAAAAAAACACTGATCGTGCAAACAATTTTGTATAAAAAACTGATCGCACTAATAATTTTTTATGGAAAACTTTTCGTTTAAACATTTTTCTATAGAAAACTGATTGTATAAAAAATTGTGTACAAAAAACTGTTCTTAAAGATAATTTCAAATAGAAAACTGATCGTACTAATCATTAAAGAAAACTGATCGTATAGACCAGTTCTATAGAAAATTGATAGTATGATTGTATATACCACACTGTGCAGCATACACACGTCTGAGTAAACAAGTGGAAGACATTTTAATCAGCCTTGTGCGTTTGGGACCACATATCACCAATATCATCACCAGCACAACAGCATCATCATCATCATCGTCATTTTGATCTTCATAATGATTAGCGATCGTTACATATACACACTTTACACAGTGGCACACTTTTTGTTGTGACTTTGATTGGTATCCGTTAGATGGGCAACAAGCCTCATAAATATGCAACCATCTACTCATATGGAATATGTTTGCATCAGTATGGTACGGTGTTGTTGTATGTATGTCCGTCCGTCCATCTGTCTGTCTGTTGAGTTTGGTTTGGTTCAGTTTGAATTGTAGGCCGGTTTTGTTGTAATGGTCATTTGGTTGGTTTGGTTTTTTATACATATTTCTTGTGCGTCATTGTCGCGATCACCATCATGATCATGATCAACTTTTCCTGCTATTTAGCATTTTCTACTTGCTCATCTTCTTTTGATATTATCGTTGTTGTTGTTTATTTAGTTATGCATTTCTCAATGGAGGATGGAACGATTATTACTTTTTCAGTGTGAGTTAGCTGTTGGTAACCAGTTTCATTGGTGGCATTCGCCTGTTTCCTCTTTGGTATTTTTGTCTATTTTAAGATGCATCATGCGTAAATTTATTGTCATTTAAGAAAATTTCGACCGCCCAGTAGTAATGCGATTGTCGCATATATTAACACATACAAATACTACGTAGCATACATACAAACATGTTTCAATAAATAATCAAATTTATGATCATCAATGGGGTAACAAGGCCATAGAAAATTATTTTGAATTTTAATTAGATGAGGCAGTTAGTTAGATGCTGTTCATACTTGTACTAAAATCAAAAGAAAAAGTAAATGAGGAAGAGTTAAATGTGGTTGAATGGTGTTAACTAAATTTTAACAAGTTAATATCTTGTTTTTTTTTAGTTTCTGCTGTTAATAAATATACATATCTCTACAACATGTTATGTTTTTTTAGTATAATTACTAGCAACTGGCGAAGGAAAATGTTTAAAGTGTCAAGAAATACTAATTACTTGGTTACAAGTATTTGAGACATGTTTCTTAAAAAAAAGAACATATAAAATTTAAAATAACCCGTTCATATTGATATATTAAACAAGTGATAATATTACAGTTCGATGTTAATTAGATCAATGATCTAAAGCAAACCAAGGCACTTAAAACTCAAGATTATGGAGTCAAAGACAACTGTAACAAACGGAAGTTTTCGCCAGATTTAAACAAACTAAATACAAATGCAAAAGTTCCTCAACTTATATCGTGTGACCATCGATTAGATCTCATTTTATGTTCCAAGTTTTTTTTTTTCTCAAAATCATCTAACATTGACCAATTTTAAATTCTGGTTAAAAACCAAAACTCACAATTCATTAAACAACACTTGCACGACCTTTGTTAAGAAATAATTTGTTTATGTTATGTTGTCATTTTTATAGATTTTAACATTTTTCTTAAATCAACGCGAGTTCCTTTAATGTTTCCTGCTAAATAAAGTGGCAATTATTAATTAAAACAAATGTTTTTGTTTTCTCATTTATCTTTTTTTTTTCTATACCACTAAATGCTAAACAAAAATAAATAACCGCTAGCAGCAATTAAGCTTATAGAAAAAAAAGTTTGTGATTGCAAAATAAAACTACTTAAATCGTTTTGATTAATGTAGGGGTTTTAATTTTCAAACTCCTAGAAAAAGGGATTTTGTATAAATTTATCAACAAATTTTTAAATTTAAAAAAAAAAAATAATAAAGAATGAGAGAATTTATAGAGCGACTACTGATCGCACAAAACATCCATAAAAATTTTATTAAAAACTAATTGCACAAAAAATTGTTATAGAAAACTGATCATAAGTACTATTTTCTGTTTAAAACTGATCGCAAAAACAAATTTCTATAAAAATCTGATCGCACCAGCAAAAATTGTCTATATACTCTAGATTATAGACTAGACTAGACTATAGACTAGACTATAGACTAGACTATAGACTAGACTATAGACTAGACTATCGACTAGACTATAGACTAGACTATAGACTAGACTACAGACTAGACTATAGACTGGACTATAGACTGGACTATAGACCTAGACTATAGACTAGACTATAGACTAGACTATAGACTAGACTATAGACTAGACTATAGACTAGACTATAGACTAGACTATAGACTAGACTATAGACTAGACTATAGACTAGACTATAGACTAGACTAGACTAGACTATAGACTAGACTATAGACTAGACTATAGACTAGACTAGACTATAGACTAGACTAGACTATAGACTAGACTATAGACTAGACTATAGACTAGACTATAGACTAGACTATAGACTAGACTATAGACTAGACTATAGACTAGACTATAGACTAGACTATAGACTAGACTATAGACTAGACTATAGACTAGACTATAGACTAGACTATAGACTAGACTATAGACTAGACTATAGACTAGACTATAGACTAGACTAGACTAGACTATGACTAGACATAGACTAGACTATAGGACTAGACTATAGACTAGACTATAGACTAGACTATAGACTAGACTATAGACTAGACTATAGACTAGACTATAGACTAGACTATAGACTAGACTATAGATAGGACTTATAGACTAGACTATAGACTAGACTATAGACTAGACTATAGACTAGACTATAGACAGACTATAGGACTAGACTATAGACTAGACTATAGACTAGACTATAGACTAGACTATAGACTAGACTATAGACTAGACTATAGACTAGACTATAGACTAGACTATAGACTAGACCTATAGACTAGACTATAGGACTAGAATAGACTAGACTATAGACTAGACTATAGACTAGGACTATAGACTAGACTATAGACTAGACTATAGACTATACTATTACAGACTATAGACTACTAGACTATAGACTATAGACTAGACTATGACTAGACTATAGACTAGACTATAGACTAGACTATAGACCTAGACTATAGACTAGACTATAGACTAGCTATAGACTAGACTATAGGACGAGACTATAGACTAGAACTAGACTATATAACTAGACTATATACTATACTAATAGAACAGACTATAGACTAGACATAGCTACGACTATAGACTAGACTATAGACTAGACTAATAGACTAGACTAGAGACTAGACTATATAGAACTAGAGACTACTATAAGACTAACTAAACTAGACTAGAGCTAGACTAGAACTAGACTATAGACTAGACTATAGACAGACTATAGACTAGACTTAACGATAGAGCTGATTCATACTAAATACACAAAAATATATACAAAACTGATCGTGTAAATAAAAAAGTGATCGTACAATTATATAGACAACTGATAGTACAAAAAAAAAGTATACAAATATTTTCTATATAAAAGTGATCGCACCAAAAGGAATTTCTAATAAAAAAATGTAGCATTCAAACAAATTCTATTGAAAACTTAACGAATTTCTATAGGAATTCGTACAAAATATATCTAGAAAACTGATCGTACAAACAATTTTATATAGAAAATTGATCGTATGTGAAATTTTTTATAAAAAACTGATCGTACAAAAAATTCTTTATGAAAAACTGATTGTACATTTTCTATATAAAACTGATCGCTCAAACAAATGTCTATAGAACATTTTGTATAAAAGTCATCGTACAAATGAATTTCTATAGAATTTCAATAAAAGACGATTTTCTATAAAAGACTGATCGTACAAAACATTTTCTATGTAACTGATCATATAAAAAATTTACTATAAAAAACTGATCGTATAAAGTATTTTCAATTAAAAACTTATCGTACTAACGAATTTCCAAACCGATTTCCTATAGAAGAATAATCGTACAAGCAAATTTAAATACAACCCCTCTTTTAGACAATTTTCCAAAACTGATCACGCAAACCTTTTTATACAGAAAACTGATCAGACAAACCTTTTTCCATAAAAAAACTGATCGACAAAAAAAGTCTGACACTAAAACCCTACAAATTATTTTATTATGGTCATTTAAATTGTGTCTGAATGAACTTTTCGGATAATTAGTTTTTTATTTAATGCATGTGTGAATAAAATTTATTTATTTTTATCTCTTTTTGCAACTTAACCCTCAAAACTCCCACTTTAAATTACTATAGACTAGACTAGACTATGGACTAGACCATAGACTAGACTATGGACTAGAAAACTGATCATAAGTACTATTTTCTGTTTAAAACTGATCTCAAAAACAAATTTCTATAAAAATCTGATCGCTCCAGCAAAAATTGTCTATATACTCTAGATTATAGACTAGACTATAGACTAGACTATAGGCTAGACTATAGGCTAGACTATAGACTAGACTATAGACTAGACTATAGACTAGACTATAGACTAGACTATAGACTAGACTATAGACTAGACTATAGACTAGACTATAGACTAGACTATAGACTAGACTATAGACTAGACTATAGACTAGACTATAGACTAGACTATAGAAGCTAGACTAGACTAGACTAGACTAGACTATAGACTAGACTATAGACTAGACTATAGACTAGACTATAGACTAGACTATAAACTAGCCTATAGACTAGACTATATACTAGACTATAGACCAGACTATAGACTAGACTATAGACTAGACTATAGACTAGACTATAGACTAGACTAAAGACTAGACTATAGACTAGACTATAGACTAGACTATAGACTAGACTATAGACTAGACTATAGACTAGACTATAGACTAGACTACAGATTAGACTATAGACTAGACTATAGACTTGACTATAGATTAGACTATTGATTAGATTATAGACTAGACTATAGACTTAACTATAGATTAGACTATTGATTAGATTATAGACTAGAGCTTATCATACTAAATACACAAAAAATATACAAAACTGATCGTGTAAATAAAAAAAAATTATCGTACAATTATATAGACAACTGATAGTACAAAAAAAAGTATACAAATATTTTCTATATAAAATTGATCGTACAAAAAAATTTCTATAAAAAATTTATCATTGCAACAATTTCTATTGAAAACTGATCGTACAAGGGAAATTCGTACAAAATTTTTTTTATAGAAAACTGATCGTACAAACAATTTTATATAGAAAATTGATCGTATGTGAAATTTTTTATAAAAAACTGATCGTACAAAAAATTCTTTATGAAAAACTGATTGTACATTTTCTATATAAAACTGATCGCTCAAACAAATGTCTATAGAACATTTTGTATAAAAGTCATCGTACAAATGAATTTCTATAGAATTTCAATAAAAGACGATTTTCTATAAAAGACTGATCGTACAAAACATTTTCTATGTAACTGATCATATAAAAAATTTACTATAAAAAACTGATCGTATAAAGTATTTTCAATTAAAAACTTATCGTACTAACGAATTTCCAAACCGATTTCCTATAGAAGAATAATCGTACAAGCAAATTTAAATACAACCCCTCTTTTAGACAATTTTCCAAAACTGATCACGCAAACCTTTTTATACAGAAAACTGATCAGACAAACCTTTTTCCATAAAAAAACTGATCGACAAAAAAAGTCTGACACTAAAACCCTACAAATTATTTTATTATGGTCATTTAAATTGTGTCTGAATGAACTTTTCGGATAATTAGTTTTTTATTTAATGCATGTGTGAATAAAATTTATTTATTTTTATCTCTTTTTGCAACTTAACCCTCAAAACTCCCACTTTAAATTAAATCGAGCAATATTTTGAAAAAAAAAAAAAACTTAACACAAATTGCTTTTGTCTCATTGTTAATGAAATCATTGTGAATTCATTAACAAGTAAATGAAATAAATTTAAAAGTGATTTATATTGATATCGTAAAAAATACATCCCGCTATTAGAGAGTTAACAGTTTGTACAATAAAAATAAGGACGGTCAAAAGAAATATAATTAAATAAATAAATATATTTAATAGAATTTATATATTAGACAATTTTATAAGAAAAAGTATATATGTATATATAAACAATGGCGTATTTAAGATTTTGATAAATTGATTTGTAGTTCGTAGCTAAAGTTATTTTATGCACTGTGGATGTTTTAACATTATGATTATTATTTAAAATTAAATATGATTAATTTATAATAACAATAATTAGATGAAAATATATAAATGAGTGGCAATTTCATTCACACAGAACAAAATCTTAATTAAGAACTTTAAAATTTGAAATATTTTATTTATATAAAGTGGTCCCCCTGATCTGTTCTCTTGTTTAGCCTTGAGCAATATCTCATTCTTAACGTATCTCTAGATCAGTCTCTTTAAAACTTTGCAATGAATATCTATTGATTAAAATCTCAACTTTTTATCAATCTCTAGTATCTATATTCATATTTATAACAACTAAGTATGTATCTTTAGCTAGAGATCTTTAACAACTGAACCGTAGTAATAACGAATCCATTTAAATATTTTAGATTGCATGTTAACCTTAAATTTTTCTAAATTGGTTTATGGTAACAATTTGAATTGTGGTATAATATTTTCAAACAGTTTTTGTTTCAATTCAAGTTCAAAATTTCTTTGCGGTGCTTTGTTAAATTAACTGGGAAATCTATCTCTATTTTTACATCATGTAATTATATAGTATATTTACATACAATGAGGAAGCATTTATTTATTTTATATATTTTTCACAAACTATCTTTTTTCTTCATTTTGTTTTATACTTTTAAATTAATTTTCAATGCAGTTTCGTGTCAAAACTAATAAAGTGTTGCATTCAGTCGGTTGCTCTTAAAATTAGTACAGCTTATTAGTTTTACGTTGAGGAAAAAAAATGTAAACAATTTCAGAGTCAATGTTATGATTATATAATTACACACTTTGTTGGGAACTTTAAAATATAAACAAGTAAGAGTGTTATATTCGGCAATGCCGAATCTTATATACCCACCATCAAACCTCGTTTGACTAGAATGAAACTTAATTATGTCGAACTTCATCTATATACTCGTATTTTTTAGGCCAGTTATAAGCGTTAAAGTAATTTTCTGCAGGGGACCTTATATAGGGGTAGGGTCAATTATAGGTCGTTCCTAATATAATTTGGTAGACAGAATTTGGTTCGTATTAAATTTATTTGTGTCGAATTTCATCGCTACACTCGTATTTTTAAGCCATTAATGAGCGTTGCAGTCATTTTCTAAAGGGGACCTTATATGGGGGGTAGAGTCAATCATGGACCTATCCTCATAAAATTTGTTAGATAGATTTTGACTCGTATGAAACTTACTTATGTCGAATTTCATCTATATACTAGTATTTTTAAGCCAGTAATGAGCGTTAAAGTCATTTTCTGAAGGGGACCTTATATGGGGGGTAGGGTCAATTATGAACCGATCCTCATAAAATTTTGCATAATGATTTTGGATCATAAGAAACTTCCATATGCCGAATTTTATCGCTATATTCGTATTTTTAAACAAGTTATGGCTGTTAAAGCTGTTTTTCGAGGGGCCACTTGTATGGGGCTATCAGAAAATGTGGACCGATATTGCCCATTTTCAATACCAAACAAACCTTACCTGTTAGAAATATTTATGTAAAATTTCAACCCTCTAGCTCTTTCCATTGGGACTCTATCGTGCTTTCAACAGACAGACAGACAGACAGACAGACGGACGGACAGACGGACAGACATGGCTAGATCGACTTAGAATTTAATGAGGACCCAGAATATATATACTTTTGTGGGTCTATGACCAATATTTCGATGTGTTACAAACGGAATGACAAAATCAATATACCCCCCATCTTTTTTGATGGTGGGTATAAAAAACAACTGTAGAGAAATCGTTGTAATTTATAAAGCAGTTATGTATTTGTAATGACTCTATAATAAGCTAAATAAAATGTGTAAAGTTTTAGAACAAATTTTAGAACATGGAATTAATGTAAACTGTAGATGTTTGTAATAAGTATAGAAATATATAGGAGGGTTATTAATAATGAAAATGGAACAGTAATTTAAGTGCGCTAAGACGGACCTAGAGAGAAGACAACAAATACAATTTATTGTTAAAATTCATGTCAATTTCTAAATATATACTAAAATTTATACTTTATTCTTTATACTTTATACTTTATTCTTTATACTTTATACTTTATACTTTATACTTTATACTTTATACTTTATACTTTATACTTTATACTTTATACTTTATACTTTATACTTTATACTTTATACTTTATACTTTATACTTTACACTTTACACTTTACACTTTACACTTTACACTTTACACTTTACACTTTACACTTTACACTTTACACTTTACACTTTACACTTTACACTTTATACTTTATACTTATTACTTTATACGTTATGCTTTGTACTCTATCCTTTATAAATTGTTCTTTATACATAGTTAGTTAGAAGGGAGGATCTATGTTACATCAAATCCAAAGAAATAAACCTACGCTCCTCTTGTAGGGTACGTACCGACGACCTCAGGTCTGAGAGACTAGAACACTAACTACTAACCTACCGAAGACACACTATATACTTCATGCATATAAAACCTAAAATCACATATTAATAAATCTAAATTATTTATTTAAAAATTTTCCATAAAATTTAATTTTTTCTCTGTCTCTCAATCAGTTATTAAAACAAATAATTTTTTCTGGAAAATGTTGGCAATTTCCTTATAAAAACTATATTTAAAATCTGTATAAATATGAAATGAGAAAAATAACTACTTACAGTTACGTGTTTCGGGATGTCAATATTTAATAGCCGGATATATTATTTATAGCTATACATTGATTTTTATGCTCTCACACCGTTTTTTGTTTGAAATAAAAGTTCAAGTTTAACAAAACAACTGCCAAGTTGGTTTTAATTTTTTTGTTTTATTTTCTAGACCATGTAGTGGATAACTAAAAAAGAAATAAAAATAATAAAAAAAAAAAAACATAATTATCATTTTGTTTTATATATTTGCAATATCTTAGTGGTTTTTTCTCTCTCCACTACATCTACAGATATAAAAAACCAAACCCTATAATTATGGCCGCTCCTCTGTGGAGTAAGTTCCAAGAAAATAACAATAAAATGAAATAAATAGAGTTTTATTTAAATAGACAGTGTTTTCTTTATTGAGCAAGTACAATAATTTAGGTTTTATTTTTATTTATTTCATAAAGTTTATACATATGTATGTGTATTTTGTGCTATTTTTTTAGCATTCAATTTCTTTCAGTGCATGTTTTGGTTTATTTTTTTACAATTTCCTCTCATCAACGAAGCAAATAATTAATAAACGATAAAAAAACTAGATAAAAAATTGTTTTGTTTTATTTTTTAAATAAAACAAATCAGTTATAGTTATTGCTAAATATGTGAATTTTAATTAATCACTTTTTACTTTTGTAATAAAGTGTTTTAAAGGTATTTTGTTTGTTTTTTTTAAAGAGATCGACTTTAAGGTAGACAAGCAGACAGACTGATAGAAAGATAGACCGACAGATACACATTTGTGTGAATAATATATGGTGTGTTTTAAAGTTGTACTATTTATTCCATGATTAACAATTAATTATAACTGAAACTGTATAAAATGTGTAAAAAAAAAACATAAATAAATTATAGACCAAATGTGTTAAATCCAATCTTTATGAAATTTCAGTTTATTACAAACAAAACGCGATTTTTATAAATTTTTTTAAACACTTCCTAAAGTTATTGTATGAAGTAAACGAGATTAGGTACTCACCTACTCAGATCTAACTCACTTGTAATAATTCCCATATTCTATTTCTCCAAAACATAATGGTTAAATAATTTATGTTAACAAGTAACACTAATAATAAGGCACGAAGAATTTATAGTAAAATCCGTTTCGGATCCAAAAGTGCATTCCATTCTTCTTGCGTTTTGGACAATATCCTTTTCTGTATTAAAAAATCGAATGTAGAATAAAAAAATTGCCTTTTCAAGACAGGAATAAGTATAAAGTGTAAGTGTAAAGTATAAGTATAAGTTAAAGTATAAAGTAAAGTACAGTATAAGTATAAAGTATAAAGTATAAAGTATCAAGTATAAAGTATAAGTCTCAAGTATCACCTCTCCCGTCTAAGTCCGTGTCCGTATCCCGTGTATACGTCTCGTCTCCGTCTCCCCCCACCCCCACCCTCCCGTCTCCCGTCTCGTCTCCCGTCCCCGTCTCCCGTCTCCCGTCTCCCGTCTCCCGTCTCCCGTCTCCCGTCTCCCGTCTCCGTCTCCCGTCTCCGTCTCCCGTCTCCCGTCTACGTTCCCGTCTCCCGTCTCCCGTCTCCCGTCTCGTCCTCCCGTCTCCCGTCTCCCGTCTCCCGTCTCCCGTCTCCCGTCTCCCGTCTCCCGTCTCCCGTCTCCCGTCTCCCGTCTCCCGTCTCCCGTTCTCTCCCGTCTCCGTCTCCCGTCTCCGTCTCCCGTCTCCCGTCTCCCGTCTCCCGTCTCCCGTCTCCCGTCTCCCGTCTCCCGTCTCCCGTCTCCCGTCTCCCGTCTCCCGTCCCGTCTCCCGTCTCCCCGTCTCCCGTCTCCCGTCTCCCGTCTCCCGTCTCCCGTCTCCTCTCCCGTCTCCGTCTCCCGTCTCCCGTCTCCGTCCCGTCTCCCGTCTCCCGTCTCCCGTCTCCCGTCTCCCGTCTCCGTCTCCCGTCTCCCGTTCTCCCGTCTCCCGTCTCCCGTCTCCCGTCTCCCGTCTCCCGTCTCCCTCTCCCGTCTCCGTCTCCTTCTCCCGTCTCCCTTCTCCCGTCTCCCGTCTCCCGTCTCCCTCTCCCGTCTCCCGTCTCCGTCTCCCGTCTGGCCCCTCCTGCCTGCTCTCGTCTCCCCCCCTTCGCCTGGCCTCTCTACAGTGTGTCTGGCTTTGTCTCGACTATAATTTGAACAAAAGTCTGGACTTATAGTCTTGGCTTTAGTCCGTTCAGTATTATGCCTGGAGAAAATAATCCATGCTATAGTATATTTGTAGTTTGGACTGTAGTCCTCCCTTTAGTCAGAATTGTAGTCTACTGCTATGATCTGGTCTCATGCAAAATATAAACTTTTGTAAAAACTTCACTTAACACCTTTACATTCTAAGCTAATGTTGTTCATATTCGTACATTTAAATCATTTCACTAACTCTTTGGCTTTTTTTCCTTCTACTTTTTATAGGTACTGCTAACACACTTTGATTACAAATAGAAGATTTGAAGTTTAAAGTTTCTAGTGAAATGGTGAGATTTGTTTTTCTTGCACACATTTCTTGAAATTTATTTTGAAATCTAATAGACATTTTCTCCCAACAAATGCTAGACAATGAACAAAAAAAAACGAGCGCAAATTACAAATAAAAAATCGAAATTAATTACATGTTGTCAAGTTTTAATATGTTAAGATTTGTTAATTTATTTGCTTATATGAGCAGATGTTGGGTATTTGGCGGATTTAATTTACACACATCGTTTGGTTACTCAGATAGATACCCAAATAGATATGATGGAAGTTTAGTTTTTTTTTTCTAATGTTATCAATTTATGAATAGTTTAGCATGTAACTAGTAGTGTTGGAGTTAAAGTATTTTAATTTTTGCTACAAACTTCAAACAAATGTTAGAAATTCTGTTTTTTTTTTTTTTTGTCATGGTTTTTTGCACAAACAGGAAAATAAAGTGAAAGTTTAGAAAATTTGTGGCAAAGTTGTTGTTATAAATGTGATGAAAATCATTGATTCAGTAGTGTGTCATTTTTTTAGTTTTTTACAATTTTTTTTAAACTTCTTTCAAGAGAAACTTTTTCTTACAACATTTCAACAACTTAATTAAAAATTTTTATTATTTTATTTATTATAATTGTCGTTATATGCTTATTTATTCTCTTTTTTTATCTGCTATAAACTATTTCTCAGTGTTTGATGGAAAATTAGCATTATTATTATAAAGTTATACGAAGCAATTGCATATTAAACTGAATAATTTATTTATGAAAAATTATATTTTTATTTATGTTTTTTAATAAGCAAATGTCATTTAATAAGTGTCAATTAATAATTAGTCTACAATTTATGAGAGAAAATGTTGTTTGGGTGCAACAAATTGCAAATTGCTACTGTTTATCTAAAGTCGATATAAATGTTTTGCAAGCTAATTTATAATGAAAATAAATTAAATAGTTTTATTAATAATTGGCTAATATTCAACAAAATTGCTGAAAAAAACTTTGATTATTTTCTCCAAAACTATTGTGATTTTTTATAAGATTTAGTTTAAGATTTAAATTATTCAAGAATATTCCAAGAGTTATTTCACTTATAGTTTGTATTTAGGTGATTTTTATTAACAAAAAAGAAGCATACTTTTAGGTGAATACGTAAATATTCTGTACAAAATTTTCTTGTATGAGAATCAACTCTATGATTTCAATGATAAAAAAAAATATCAAAAAGTATTTTAAATATATAAGATTTGTTCAGTATTCTTAATAAATAGAAAATTCATCGAAAATTATCTTTTAATAGAAAACTTATCGAAAACTCAAAAATCCTCTTAAAATATAAAATTCATCGAAAAATTATCTTTAAATAAAAAACTTGTGCAAATTTTTTAAAAGCAATTTTTAAATAGAAAACTTATGAAAATATTCTTTATAGAGGAAAATTCTCTTTAAATGGAACATTTGTAGAAAACTTTCTTTAAATGAAAAATTTGTCGAAAAATGCCTTTTAAATAGAAAATTCGTTAAAAAATTAATTTTAAATTGAAAATTCTTTACAAGTTCTTTTCAAATGGAAATTTCCGCGAAAGTTATTTTTAAATTGAAAGTTTTAGAAAATTCGTCGAAATTTTTTTTTAAATTGAAAAGTTATCGAAAACTCCCTTTCAAATAGAAAATTTATCGAAATTTCTCTCCAAAATGTAAAGTCGTCGAAAATACCTTTTTAAATAGAAAATTCGCCAAAATTTCTCTTTAAATTGAAAATTTGTCGAAAATTCTTTTCAAATTAAAAAATCGTTAAAAATTTTCTTTAAATATACAATTTTTCAAAAATTCTCTTGAAATGAAAAACTCGTCAAAAATTCTTTATAAATACAAAACTCGTCGAAAAATAAAACAATCGTCAAAAATTCTTTTTAAATAGAAAGTTTGCCGAAAATTATTTATAAATAGAATAGAAGAGGGGAGCTTATATATATGGGGATCAATCATTTGATTTGATTCTCATAAATGTCAGTAGAGAGAAACTTATTTATAGACCGATCTACATAAAATTTGGTTAAGAGATTTTGACTTACTTCAATTGATTTTCATCGCTATACTCGTATAAGCTAGTAATGAGCGTTAAAGTCATTTTCTGAAGGGGATCATATATGGGGATTAGGGTCAATTATAAACCGATCCACATATAATTTTGCACAGAGGTTTTGGCTTGCAAGAAACTTTCTTATGTCAAACTTAATCGTTGTACTCGTACTTTTAAGCCAGTAATGAGCGTAAAAGTCATTTTTTGAAGTCCCACTTATATGGGGGGTTGGGTCAATCATGGACCGATCCACATAAAATTGGGCAGAGAGGTTAAGGCTTGAAAGTGACTTACTTATGTCAAATTTCATCTCTGTACTCGTATTTTTAAGGCAGAAATAAGCTTTAAAGTAATTTTCTGAAGGGCATCTTATATGGGGGGTAGGATCAATTATGGACCGATCCACATAAAATTGGGTAGATAGGTTTAGGCTTGATAGTGACTTACTTATGTCAAATTTAATCGCTATACTAGTATTTTTAAGCCAGTAATGAGTGTTAAAGTCTTTTTCTGAAGGGGACCTTATATGGAGGGTAGGATCAATTATGGACCGATCTTTAAAAAATTTGGTATGGAGGTTTTGAATTGCATCGCTGTAGTAACCCATTAAGGCTGTTTTTCGGGGGTCCACTTGTATGTGGACTATCCGAAAACGTGGACCGATCTTGCCCATTTTCAAAACCAAAAAACCATAGTCATGAAGAATATTTGTGGAACCCTCTAGCTCATTCCGTTCGGACTCTATCGTGTTTTCAACAGACAGATAGACGAACAGATAAACAGACGGACGGACGTGGCTAGATCACCTTAGAATTTAACAAGGACCCAGAATATACATATATACTTTTGTAGGTCTATAACCAATATTTCGATGTGTTACAAACGGAATGACAAAATCTATATACATCTTTTTTTATGGTGGTTATAAAATTGAATCGAAATTTAATTCTAAATAAATTTTCTATAAATTTACTAAAATAAAAAAAAATCGAAAATTAATTACAAAAAACTCGTCGAAAATACTTGATAAATAAAAAACTATGAGTTTTTTCCATTCTTTCCAATTAGAAGATTTAAATTAATATGTCGTCGAAAATATGCTATAAATAACATTTTCTTTATATAGGAAAATTTTCAAAAATTGTCTAGAAATAAAAAATTCGTCGTAGATTATCTTTCAATTGAAAGTTTTAGAAAATTCGTCGAAATTTATCTTTAAATTAAAAAAATTTTCAAAAATTTCTTTCCAAATAGAAAATTCGTCAAAATTTCTTTTTGAATTGAAAAGTCGTCGAAAATTCCTTTTTAAATAGAAAATTCATCGAAACTTCTCTTTAAATTGAAAATAATTTTTTAATAGAAAATTCGTTGAAATTTCTTTTTAAATTGAAAAGTCGTCGGAAATTCCTTTTTAAATAGAAAATTCGTCGTAATTCCTCTTTAAATTGAAAAGTCATCGAAAATACCTTTTAAATTAGAAAATTCGTCGAAATTTTATTTTAGATTGAAAAGTCGTCGAAAATCCCTTTTTAAATAGAAAATTCGTAAAAATTTCTCTCTAAATTGAAAAGTCGTCCAAAATTCCTTTTTGAATAATAAATTCATCGCAATTTCTTTTTAAATTGAAAAGTCGTCGAAAATTCCTTTTTAAATAGAAAATTCGTCGAAATTTTATTTTAAATTGAAAAGTCGTTGAAAATTCCTTTTTAATTAGAAAATTCCTAAAAATTTCTCTCTAAATTGAAAAGTCGTTAAAAATTCCTTTTCAAATAATAAAATCTTCAAAATTTCTTTTTAAATTGAAAAGTCGTCGAAAATTCTTTTTAAATAGAAAATTTATCAAAATTTCTCTATAAATACTTTTTTAAATAGAAAATTCGCCGAAAATTTTTTTTTTTTCAAAATTATTTTTTAATACGTCAAAAATTCTTTATAAATACAAAACTAGTCGAAAAAAAGAAGATTCTTCGAAAATATTCGAAAATGCTCTTAAAATATAAAATGAATCGAAAATCAATTTTAAGTAAAAAACTCGTCGAAAATACTCTATAAATACAAAAAGTTATAGAAATGTCATAGAATATATTATAAAGCAAAAACTCGTCGAAAATTCTTTTCAAAAATTAAAATCTATTTAAGTTAAAATGTCCTCGAAAATATTCTATAAACTTTTTTTTCCAAAAATTATCTTGATATAGTAAATTCGTCGAAGATTGCATTTAAATAGAAAATTTTTCAAAAATTTTTTATTAATAAGAAATTTTTCAAAAATTCTTTATAAATAGAAAATTCGTCGAAATTTAAATTAAAAAATCGTCGAAAATCTCTTCTATATAATAGAAAACTCATAAAAATTTTTCTTTTAATAGAAGATTTTTAAAAAACCTCTTTTAATAGAAATCTAGTCGAAAAATTTATAAGCAATTCTTTAAAAAAACTCTTCAAAAAATTTTCTTTAAAATATAAAATTCGAAAAAATGTCTCTTTAAATAAAAAAAATTGCAGAATTTTTTTTTATACAAAGAGAAAATGTGTCTAAAATTCTCAAATTGAAAAGAAGTCGAAAATTTGGCATAAATAAAGAATTGATCAAAAGTTTGTTTAAATGGAATATTTAGCCTAAAATTCTTTTTAAATAGAAAAAGGTATGAACAATTTTTTTACGAATAAATTTTTTTTTTTTAATTTATAATGAAAAGTCGTCAAAATCTTTTATAAATAAAAACTCGTCGAAAATTCCGTGCAAATAAAAACTTTAGTCAAAACTTTCTTTAATAAATAAAGATAAATTTAACGAAAAGACTCATTAAATAAACTCGTCGAAAATTCTCTTTAATTTCAAAAATTGCCAAATATTTCCTTTTATGAAAAACTTGTCGAAAATTTTCTTTAAATATTAAATTTATTAAAAAAATCTCTTTAAGTATAAAACTAGTCGAAAATTTTCTTTAAGTATTAAACTCATTGAAAATTCCCTAAAAATATAAATTTTACATGAAAATATTAAAAAAAAAAATTGCGTCGAAAATTTTCCTTTAAAGAAAACTCGTCGAAAATTCTTTTTAAATAGAAAACTTGTCTCAAAATTCTTTTTAAATAGAAAATTCGTTAAATATTCCAATTAAACTACTAAAGTCTTAAGAATCAAACACATTTTCTTAACTCCACTCTCATAAAAACCATAAAGTATATTAAAAGACTTAAGACACAAACTTATTTATAATTGTAGCAATTAAAAGACTTAAGAAACAAACTTGTTTCTACACAACTATACAATTCTTTAAAATTTTTCTTACAAAAAAATCAATAACATGTGCAACAAACAACTAAATAAATAAAAGAGCAAAAAACCATTAAAACAAATTGTCATCTTAAGTATTTTTATTTTCGCATTTTTAAACGAATTTTAAAGAAAATACTTAACTAGTATTATGCAATTCACTATAACGTGATTAGATAATATAAATTGTATTTCTTTATATTAAATACTTTTTTTTTATTTTTCGCAAAAAAGTTACTTCTTTTTTTTATTCGGCACTTGTGGTTTAAACATTTAAGTGTGTAAAAAGTAATAAAAAGAAATTAAACAACAAATGAATGGTCTCAATTAAAACGGTACTTGCCACAAAACACACTCAAGTGCATAAATGTTTGCAAATTAATAAAACTACATAAAAATAATGTAAATGTGAGTTTTTTTATTATATTCATTATAATAAAATTTAACATAAGATGACAATTAAAAACACAAATTAATGGTTGTAAAAGAAACGTAGTTAAATTTAACTTGTAATGTAAAAAAAAAAACTTTTTTTAAATGAATAATAACAAAACTGTTTTTAAAATTCTATAGAAAATTTGTTTATTTTTTCATATGTAAAAAAACTCGTCGAAAATTCTTTATAAATAAAAACCTTGTCAAAATTTCTCTATAAATAGAATATTCGTCAAAAATTTCCTTTAAATAGGAAATACGCCGAAAGTATTTAATAATAGAAAACTATTTTTCAATGAAAATAATCTTTAAGTAGAAAACTCGTCGAAAATATATTGAAAATCTTCTTAAAAGTGGAACACTCGTCGAAAATTAACTTTAAATAGAAAACTCGTCGAAAATTCTCATAAAACATAAATTTCGTTGAATATTATCTATATATTATCCATCGAAATTAATAAATATTAACCACAACGTTGAGGAGAAAACTTGTCGAAAATTCTGTTAAAATAGAAAATTCTTCGAAATTTTATTTAAAGTAGAAAACTCTCAAAAATTATCTAGAAAATAGTAAAAAAAAAAAACTCGTAAAAAATCTTTATTAATAGAAAATTCGTCGAAAATCTTCTTAAATTAGAATTTTTTTCAAAGATTATTTATAAATACTCTTTGAAAATCTTTACCATGAAAATCATCTTAAAATGGAACATTCGTCGAAAATTAATTTTAAGTAGAAAACTTCTTCCAAATCCTTCTTCGCGGATAATTATCTCTATGTAGAAAACGTGTAAAAAATATTAATTAATAGAAAACTCGTCGAAAATGTTCATAAAACATAAATTTCGTTGAAGATTATCTACAAATATTCTTTGAAATTAATAAATATTAACCACAAAGTTGACGAGAAAACTCGTCCAAAATTCTCTTAAAATAAAAAATTCGTCAAAATTTTATTTTAAGTAGAAAACACTCGAAAATAATGTAGAAAATAGTAAAAACTCGTAAAAAATCTTTATTAATAGAAAACTCGTCGAAAATCTTCTTAAATTAGAAATTTTTTTCCAAGATTATCTATAAATACTCTTTGAAAATCTATATCCTTGAAAATCATCTAAATATGGAACACTCGTCGAAAATTTATTTTAAGTAGAAAACTTCTTTCAAATCCTTCTTCGCGGATAATTATCTTTATTTAGAAAACGTGTAAAAAATATTTATTAATAGAAAACTCGTCGAAAATTTTCGTAAAACATAAATTTCGTTGAATATTATCTATCCTTCGAAATTAATAAATATTAACCACAACGTTGACGAGAAAACTCGTCGAAAATTCTCTTAAAATAAAAAATTCGTCAAAATTTTATTTTAAGTAGAAAACACTCGAAAATTATCCAGAAAATAGTAAAAAACTCGTACAAAATCTTTATTAATAGAAAACTCGTCGAAAATCTTCTTAAATTAGAAATTTTTTCGAAGATTATCTATAATTACTCTTCGAAAATCTTTACTCTAGAAAATCCTCTTAAACGTGGAACATTCGTCGAATATTAATTTAAATTAGAAAACTCCTTCAAAATCTTTCTTCGTCTATATTAATAAAAAAACTAGTCGAAAATTTTCTTAAAATAGAAATTTCGTTGAAGATTATCTACAAATATTCTTTAAAATTAATAAATATTAACAACTCGTCGAAAATTCTCTTAAAATAGAAAATTCGTCGAAATTTTATTTAAAGTAGAAAACTCTTGAAAATTGTCTAGAAAATAGTATAAAACTCGCAAAAATATTTTTTAATAGAAAACTCGTCGAAAATATTCTTAAATTTAAAATATCTCCAAAGATTATCTATAAATACTCTTCGAAAATATTTAATAATATTTTAAAGGTTTTCTATTAATAAATATCAATTAAATATTTTATATTAGAAAACTCGTCGAAAATATTTATTTTTAGAAATCTCCTTATATATTCTCTTTTAAATAGAAAATTCGTTAAAAATGCTTCACATATAGAAAATTTATTGAAAATACTTAGAAAACTCGTCGAAAATTATCCATAACTCAAAAATTCGTCGAAAATCAGTTCTTACTTAAAAATGCAAATTGGAAACTTATCATAAATTCTCTATAAATAGAAAACTTGTCGAAAATTCTTATAGAAATCTCGTAAAAAATTGTCTAAAAACGGATTTATAAGTAAAAAAAAAACTCGACGAAATTTTTCTACAAATACAAAGTTTTAAATTGAAAACTCTCTATAAATAAAACTTTGTCGAAGATTGTATTTAAATAGAAAACTCGTCGAAACTACACCATAATAGCAAATTCCTAGAGAATCCTTTTTAATTTAAAGAACTCGTATAAAAAATACTTCAAAAATTCCTTATAAATCGAAAACCTCGAATGTCGATAATTTTCAGAAAATAAAAGAATTTTTAAATAAAAAATAAAAAAATAAATAAAAAACTTGTTAAATATTTTATATAAATAGAAAAATTTTTCAAAATTCTTTATTAAAAGAAAAATCGAAAATCGCATAAATATAAAACTCGTCGAAATTTTTTTTAAATAAAAAACTCATAGAAAATTACATAAATAATTACTTTTAAGTATAAAACTCATCAAAATTACCTCATAAAAAAGTCTTCGAAAATTCTGTTTAAGTAATTCCTTGAAAATTATTTTTAAGTCAAAAACTCGTCGAAAATCTTTATTATAGAAAATTGTTTGAAAAATCTCTATAAATTTTTAGAAAATTTTCTCTAAATAGAAAAATTGTCAAAAATTTTATATAAATAGAAAATCCGTTAAAAATTAAAAGAAAATTTTCGATAATTTTCAGAAAATAAACGAATTTTTGTAAATAAAAAACTCGTTAAATATTTTATATAAATAGAAAATCCGTTCAAGAAAAATCGTCGAAAATCGCATAAATATAAAACTCGTCGAAATTTTTTTTAAATAGAAAATTTCTTAAATAAATCTTTTAAGTATAAAACTCGTCAAAATTAACCCATACAAAGTCGTCGAAAATTCTATATAAGTAATTCCTTGAAATTCTTTTTAAGTAAAAAACTCGTCGAAAATCTTTATTATAGAAAATTGTTTAAAAAATCTTTATAAATTTTCTCTAAATAGAAAAATCGTCAAAAATTTTCTGCTAAAAGAAAAATTGTCGAAGTTTCTCATTAATATAAAACTCGTCAAAAATTATATTTAAATAGAAATCTCGTCGAAAATGTTAAAAAAAAAGAAAATTTTTGACAATTATTTTTTTAAGTATAAATCTCGCCAAAACTACTTAAAAAAAACTCTTCGAAAATTCTTTATAAATAGAAAATTTGTCAAAAGCTCTCTTTAAGTAGAAAATTCGTCGAAAATCCTCTTCAAAAAAACGATTACAACATTTTCACCATAAAGATTCCATCACATTCTATTAAATTAACTATTTTTCAATTGTTTATATTTTAAGTTGGGACACATGGTCGCAAAACGAGTTATATATGGAAAAGCCAAACCAAGTCAGTCAGCCAGCAGTATTTGAATAATAACAAAACGTCAAATCAAAAAACTAAATAAACAAAAAAAAAAAAACACCAATATAAACACAATTCACAGACAAGATACAACTAAAAATAAAGCTACAAAATTCAGTCACATATGACTATATATTTCAACGTTTAGTCACTAGGTTCATTTCACATACGAACAGCTCACACACTGTCGACGATAACTTAACTCTCATATGGACAAGATTTAGATGAAAAAAAAACAACAAAAAATAAAAGCTAACAAAGTACGGATATGCAAGAGCGTGGGAAAATAATTGTGAATTATACTTTTTATACAATTTAATATAAAATGTTGCCAATAAATGCAGTAAGATGGTTCTTTTTTATGATTTTCTTGATATACAAAGAAGACTTGATGATGTTTATGTTTCTACTGCTGACATTGTTATTTAGAAGTAGATTTAAAAATAAAATCTTGAAATTTGTTATGTTTATGTTTATGATTCTTGGGCTTAGAGATTGTGTATTTAAGCCAGCAAAAAAGTAGCAACAAATTTCAAGTATGAATAACTCTCAAGTTCTGAACTTCATAATATATGAACTAAAACATTTTATAGCTGATGGCAATGAATATGAAAAAAACACAATTATTAAAGCCCAACTTAACAACAACAATAGCAGCAGCAATAATCAAAATAGAGGAGAAAAACAAAACATCATTGAGTAGAGTATAAGTGTATATAAAAGGGAAGGTTTGATAATTGTCAGAACTGCATTTAGCTGTTATACAAAATATTAAAATTTTATCTTTAATTACCTCTGATAGAATTTTGTTCAGTCTTAGCACTTACCTGAAATAAAAAAAAAATATAAAAATTATAAATTAATATTAATATGAAAAATTTTTACAAAAATTATAGAAAATTTATTGAAAAATAATATTTAAACTGGAAACTTGTCTATAATTGTCTTTAAATAGAATATTTGTCAAAAATTCTATCTTAATAAAAATTTTGTTAAAATTCAGTTTAAGAAGAAAACTGATTAAAAAGTCATTATAAATAGAAAATTCTTCGAAAATTTTCTTTAAATAGTTCCACAAAAACTCTATATTTTGTCGAAAATTCTTAAAAACATAATTTAATAAAAATTCTATAGAAAGTGAAATCATAATAATAAAAATACTTAATATAAAATTCTCTTAAAGTAGAAAACTCGTCTAAAATCAAAATTAAATAAAAAATCCGCCTAAATATCACATTAAATTAAAAACTTTGCAAAAATTCTCTTTATTTATTTTAAATAAAAAAATTTTCGATTTCGAATTTTCGAATTGCCTTTAAAAAAAATCAGCAGAAAATTGTTTATAAATAAAAATGTCTTTTAAAAATTTCTTTAAAAATAAAACTCGTCGAAAATTCTCAAAAATTAAAATGTTAATAAGAATGTTCATTAAATAGAAAACTCGTCAAAAAATCTCTTCAAATTAAAAATAAGTAAAAAATTCTTTATTATATTGAAAACTCGTCGAAAATAGAAATCTTGTCGAAAATTGTTTATAACAAACTCAACAAAAATTAACTTTAAATTTAAAACTTGTAGAAGCTTTTCTTAAAATAGAAAATTCACCGAAAATTATATTTAAAAAATCGTCTAAAATTCTTTTAAAATTTAATGTTGATCAACATTTTTTTTAATAAAAAGATTGTCGAAAATTAACTTGTAAACAATTTGATAAACCTTAAAAATTATATTTAAACAAAAAACTCATGAAAAATTCTCTTTAAATATAAAACTAGTCGAAAATAGTCTTTAAGCGGAAAAGTCATCAAAATTTCTCTTAAAATATAAAATTTTTAGAAAATTTAAATTAAACAGAAAACTCGTCAAAAGACTCTTAAAATAGAAAATTGGTCGAATGTTCTATTTGAATAAAAAACTCCTAGAATATACTTTTATAATAAAAAAATCCCATTAAATAGAAAACTTGTCGAAAATTCACTTTAAATAGAAAACCTCTTAAAATTCTTCGAAAATTATTATTAAATAGAAAACTCGTCGAATATACATTTAAAATGAAAAATTCGTTGAAATTTTTTTTAAATAGAAAACTCGTCGAAAATTCTCTTAAAAAGAAAATTAAGCGAAATTTCTTTTTAAATGGAAAACTTGTCGAAAATACTATTAAATATTTAAATTAAATTCAAAAATACTCTTTAAATGGAAATCTCGTCGAAAATTTCTTTAAATAGAAAATTTGTCGAAAATTTTATTTAAAGTGAAAACTAGTCGAATATCTTTAAAAATTGAAAATTCGTGGAAAATTATAATTAAACAGAAAACTCGTCAACAGACTCTTAAAATAGAAAATTGGTCGAATGTTTTATTCGATTTAAAAACTCGTGGAATATACTTTTACAATAGAACATTATCTTTAAATAGAAAACTTCTCGAAAATCCTGCTGAAATATAAAATTCGTAATATTCTATGTAAATAGAAAACTTTAAATACAAACACCTCTTAAATTAGAAAATTAGTCGAAAATTCTTATTGAATAGAAAACTCGTCGAATATACATTTACAATTAAAAATTCGTTGAAAATTCTCTTTGAATTGAAAAACTCGTCGAAAATCCTCATAAAAAGAAAATTAAACAAAAATTATTTTTAAATAGAAAACTTGTCGAAATTTTCTTTAAATAGAAAATTCGTCAAAAATT
This sequence comes from Lucilia sericata, assembly GCF_015586225.1. NCBI lineage: Eukaryota > Metazoa > Arthropoda > Insecta > Diptera > Calliphoridae > Lucilia > Lucilia sericata. The sequence continues at coordinate 289,895 of NW_023994484.1, forward strand.
CATTTTAAATAGAATTCGAAAATATTCTTTAAACAGAAATCTCGTCGAAAATTTTCTATAAATAAAAAATTCTATTTAAATATAAAACTCGTCGAAAATCCTAAAATTCATATAAAATTATCATTAAATAGAAAACTTGTCGAAAATTCACTTTAAATAAAAAAACCTCTTAAAATAGAAAATTCATCGAAAATACTTATCGAAAAGAAAACTCGTCGAATATACATTTAAAATTTAAAAAAATCGTTGAAAATTCGTTTTTGATAGAAAACTCGTCGAAATTTCTCTTAAAAAGAAAATTAATTAATTAATAATCTTTAAATGGAAAGTTTTCCAAAAATTCTATATAAATAGAATTCGAAAATATAAAAATCTCGTCGAAAATTGTCTTTAAATAGAAAATTCATCGAAAATTCTATTTATACAGAAAACTTGTCGAAAATTCTCTTAAAGAGAAAATTAGTCAAAAATTCGATTTAAATATAAAATTCGTCGAAAATGTTCTTTAAAAAGAAATCTCATCAAAAATTATTCTTTAAATAGAAAACTTGTCGAAAATTCACTTTAAATACAAAAACCTCTTAAATTAGAAAATTAGTCGAAAATAGAATAGAAAACTCGTCGAAAATTCTCTTTAAAAGAAAATTAATTAATTAATCCTCTTTAAATATAAAGTTTTCCGAAAATTCTATATAAATAGAATTGGAAAATACAAAAATCTCGTCGAAAATTGTCTTTAAATAGAAAATTCGTCGAAAATAATTCTTCAATAGAAAACTTGTCGAAAATCCTCTTAAAAGAAGATTAGTCAAAAATTCCATTTAAATATAAAACTCGTCGAAAATGCTTTTTAAGCAGAAATCTCGTGAAAAATTATTCTTTAATAGAAAACACGTAGAAAATCCTCTTTAAATGAAAATTTCGTCGAAAATTATATTTAAGAAGAAAACATGTCGAAAATCCTCTTTAAACAGCTAAGTTTTGTTTGAATATTATAGAAGTTTGTGGAAAATTTTCTTTCAACAGGAAATTCGTCGAAAATAATTCTTCAATAGAAAACTTGTCGAAAATCCTCTTGAAGAGAAAATTAGTCAAAAATTCTATTTAAAATAAAACTCGTCGAAAATGCTTTTTAAACAGAAATCTCATAAAAATTATTCTTTAATAGAAAACACGTAGAAAATCCTCTTTAAATGAAAAATTCGTCGAAAATTATATTTAAATAGAAAACTCGTCGAAAATCCTCTTAAAACATCTAAGTTTTGTTTGAATATTATAGAAGTTTGTGGAAAATTTTCTTTCAACAGAAAATTTGTCGAATATTATTCTTTAATAGGAAACTTGTCAAAAATCCTCTTAAAGAGAAAATTAGTCAAAAATTCTATTTAAATATAAAACTCGTCGAAAATGCTCTTTAAACAGAAATCTCGTCATAAATTATTCTTTAATAGAAAACACATCGAAATCCTTTTTAAATAGAAAATTCGTCGAAAATTATATTTCAATAGAAAACTTGTCGAAAATTTTCTTAAAACAGCTAAGTTTTGTTTGAATATTATAGAAGTTTGGATAAAATTTCTTTCAACCGAAAATTTGTCGAAAATTATTCTTTAATACGAAACTTGTCAAAAATCCTCTTAAAGAGAAAATTAGTCAAAAATTCTATTTAAATATAAAACTCGTCTAAAATGCTCTTTAAACAGAAATCTCATCAAAAATTATTCTTTAATAGAAAACACGTCGAAAATCCTCTTTAAAAAGAAAATTCGTCGAAAATTATATTTCAATAGAAAACTCGTCGAAAATCCTCTTAAAAAAAGCAAAGTTTTGTTTGAATATTATGTAGAAGTTTGTGGAAAATTCTCTTTCAACAGAAAATTCGTCGAAAAATTCTTTATGAAAACATCAATGGAAATTATCTTTAAACATAAATATACTTTATAAGTAGAATAAGAACAGTTTTCATGGTTTGAAACTTTTATTTTATGGAAAAAATTTATTGCTATTCTTCCCTCTTCAGTCATCTGACTGACTACGTATTTAAGTTCGTTTTTTCCTTTGTACTTATAAAAAAAATCATTCATATTTTTTGTTGTTTTATTAATGTTTGTTTATAATTTTTCATCATAAAGTAGAATTTAATGCAGGCTAAGTAAAAAATCAACCAAAACAAAAAATAAATTTATAAAATCCGTGCAAATATTTGGCTTTAGGCCATAAAGAAAGTTCAAAAATATTAAAGCATTGACCGCCTTAAACTCAGAATCATCAAAAGCAAATACATTTATACAAATATGGGCAGTTGATATGTAAAAAGGTTTAACTAAAAAACAACATATTTAGAATAAACGAAGAAAAAAATATAAAGTGATTATAAAAACTGGAAATGTGTTTTGTGTAAATTGATAAAAGTGCAAGTTAGCACTTTTTGCATATAAGGTGAGGTCATGTAACTGTCTTGTGGGAAATAAAATAATAAAGTTCTCAACATAAGTTTTTTTTTTTCTCTGAAAACCAACGGATACAGAAATTTCAATGGAAATGAATCATAAATTTATTTCCCTTAAAACTCAAAATAAAATATTACAAATTTAAAATAATTTTTTTCTTAAAATTTCAAATCGAAAATATTAGAATTTTTCTGTCGTAATATCAGTGAATATTAGAGTAAATATCCGTTTGCGTCTAACCCTTTTTGTTTATCTGTTAAACCGTTTAGTGTGAGTAAATATTATTATTTCTTTAAATTTTTATTTGTTTTAACAATATGACTTAAATGAGAATATATGAGACTGTCTGGAGTTCTTTTCTTTAAGCCTGGGGGTCTTTACTTTTGTTTTAGACTTGTTTTTATTTTAAATCACATTTTTGTCTTTAAATCTAAAAAAAAATCTCTGTTATTTAACGTGGCTTTTTTAAAGTTATTTATTTGCTTTTGTTTTTGTTTATTGACCGTTGGCCATTTTTTTTTTTTTTTTTTTTGTATTACTCGTTTTGTTCTTGAAAATTCATTCATTCATACAGAAAATGCAAACACATAGACGTTGTTAAAAGAATAAATCAATTATTTGGTTATTTAACGAATTTTTTGAATCATTGTAGAAAACTGGTTTATTTTACTACTTCTTTTAAGCAAATATTTGTTAAATAACAAAATTTGTAGAGGAACATTTTATTCATGCAGACTTGTAAAAATATTTATTTAAAGAGATTTTTGTTTAGTAGAATAACAAAGTATTAATTACAAGAAATTATGTCTTTAGTCAAGCATGAGTTTTGTTTGATTTATTAAAATCATATTTTATGAAAAGGGATCAATTAAAGATAGAACTTTCAAAATATTTGTTTGCTAACACTTTAAGTTTAAATTCTTTTTCGTTTAAATACGTCTAATCGATTATCATCATAATTTTTTTAATTTTTCCTAATTTTAAAAAATATTCGAAAATTTCAAAATATGTTAAATTTAAATATTTTTCTTAGGAAGATATTATTCTTTTAAATATTTTTTTTAGGAATATGTTTGATAGTCTAGTTCAAAGTCTAGTTTGTAGTCTAGTTTAATGTCTAGTTTAAAGTCTAGTTTAAAGTCTAGTTTAAAGTCTACTTAGTTTAAAATCTAGCTTAATGTCTAGTCTATAGTCTAACCTATAGTCTAGCCTATAGTCTAACCTATAGTCTAGTCTATAGTCTAGTATGTAGTCTATATAGTCTAGTATAAAGTCTAGTATAAAGTCTAGTCTATAGTCTAGTCTATAGTCTAGTCTATAGTCTAGTCTATAGTCTAGTCTATAGTCTAGTCTATAGTCTAGTCTATAGTCTAGTCTATAGTCTAGTCTATAGTCTAGTCTATAGTCTAGTCTATAGTCTAGTCTATAGTCTAGTCTATAGTCTAGTCTATAGTCTAGTCTATAGTCTAGTCTATAGTCTAGTCTATAGTCTAGTCTATAGTCTAGTCTATAGTCTAGTCTATAGTCTAGTCTATAGTCTAGTCTATAGTCTATAGTCTATAGTCTAGTCTATAGTCTAGTCTATAGTCTAGTCTGTAGTCTATAGTCTAGTCTATAGTCTAGTCTATAGTCTAGTCTATAGTCTAGTCTATAGTCTAGTCTATAGTCTAGTCTATCTAGTCATAGTCTGTCTATAGTCTAGTCTATAGTCTAGTCTATAGTCTAGTCTATAGTCTAGTCTATAGTCTAGTCTATAGTCTAGTCTATAGTCTAGTCTATAGTCTAGTCTATAGTCTAGTCTATAGTCTAGTCTATAGTCTAGTCTATAGTCTAGTCTATAGTCTAGTTCTATGTCTAGTCTATAGTCTAGTCTATAGTCTAGTCTATAGTCTAGTCTATAGTCTAGTCTATAGTCTAGTCTATAGTCTAGTCTATAGTCTAGTCTATAGTCTAGTCTATAGTCTAGTCTATAGTCTAGTCTATAGTCTAGTCTATAGTCTAGGTCTATAGTCTAGTCTATAGTCTAGTCTATAGTCTAGTCTATAGTCTAGTCTATAGTCGAGTCTATAGTCTAGTCTATAGTCTTAGTCTATAGTCTAGTCTATAGTCTAGTCCGAATAGTCCTAGTCTATAGTCTAGTCTATAGTCTAGTCCTATAGTCTAGTCTAGTCTAGTCTAGTCGTATAGTCTAGTCCTATAGTCTAGTCTAATAGTCTAGTCTATAGTCTAGTCTATAGTCTAGTCTATAGTCTAGTCTATAGTATAGTCTATAGTCTAGTCTATAGTCCTAGTCTATAGTCTAGTCTATAGTCTAGTCTATAGTCTAGTCCTATAGTCCTAGTCTAATAGTCTAGTCTATAGTCTAGTCTATAGTATAGTCTATAGTCTAGTCCTATAGTCTCGTCTATAGTCTAGTCTATAGTCTAGTCTATAGTCTAGTCATAGTCTAGTCTATAGTCTAGTCATCGTCTAGTCTATAGTCTAGTCTATAGTCTAGTCTATAGTCTAGTCTATAGTCTAGTCTATAGTCTAGTCTATAGTCTAGTCTATAGTCTAGTCTATAGTCTAGTCTATAGTCTAGTCTATAGTCTAGTCTATAGTCTAGTCTATAGTCTAGTCTATAGTCTAGTCTATAGTCTAGTCTATAGTCTAGTCTATAGTCTAGTCTATAGTCTAGTCTATAGTCTAGTCTATAGTCTAGTCTATAGTCTAGTCTATAGTCTAGTCTATAGTCTAGTCTATAGTCTAGTCTATAGTCTAGTCTATAGTCTAGTCTATAGTCTAGTCTATAGTCTAGTCTATAGTCTAGTCTATAGTCTAGTCTATAGTCTAGTCTATAGTCTAGTCTATAGTCTAGTCTATAGTCTAGTCTATAGTCTAGTCTATAGTCTAGTCTATAGTCTAGTCTATAGTCTAGTCTATAGTCTAGTCTATAGTCTAGTCTATAGTCTAGTCTATAGTCCTAGTCTATAGTCTAGTCTATAGTCTAGTCTATAGTCTAGTCTATAGTCTAGTCTATATTCTAGTCTATAGTCTAGTCTATAGTCTAGTCTATAGTCTAGGCTTATAGTCTAGTATAGTCTACTCTGTAGTCTAGTCTATAGTCTACTCTATAGTCCTACTCCATAGTCTACTCTGTAGTCTAGTCTATAGTCTACTCTATAGTCTAATTTTAAAGATCCAAATTCTGTTTGGCTTTATTCTACTTGTAAGTAAGGCAAGATTTGAGCCTTAAAATATTTTTCATGTTCTCAGTGTAAATTAAATTGAATTACATATTTTGTTTGATTTCAAAAAAAAAAAAAACTAAAACTCCAAAAAACATAAAGTAGTAGTTAAATTTGATTGTATTCGATTGTTATTGTATACAAAATGTAAACGTGTAAAAATATGCAACATTTGTGGCAATACTACCAACTGTCATGCAATTCACTTTAATTGCTGGCATATGTACATTGTTCATACATACAAGTGAATAAATAAACGTAAGTCCAATACATTCATAAGTTGTTTCGTTTTTAACAACCTGAGTCGAAATGTTTATTTAGCGTCTACACGCTTCTCCTCCTGCTTGTTGTTGCCATCACTTGACCGCATTAACATAAATACCAATAATATACAATGTAGTTAGTATCTTTCGTACCTCCCATATGGTGTTGTTTCTTTAATTTCTTCATACAATCAATAATAATGATGATGATGATGAAAATTGTAGCAATTTCAATCTGTAATTTTTGTTTTTTTTATGTGCATTTTTACATTTCTTTGTGTTGCTGTTGCAGTCTGTCCGTCTGTCGTATTTAAATTCAGGATGTTGCCAGCTGACATTATATTGACAATTTGTTCGCAATTTGCATCTTGTATGTACCGGATCTGAGTGTTTTTTTTCAGATTGTTTTACAGAAAAGAGGTTACGGAAGAAAATTTTCTTTTTTAGCTTTAAATGAAAAATTTCTCTTTACTTATACTATTGATTTAAATGTTGGCAATTTGTATTAAATTGCTGGCAATTAATTTGAGCAGCTTTTTAAATGCAAGGAAAATAAATTGTTATTTGTATTATTGTTGTTTTATTTAAAGGAAAATATATTTATACGTATATAATTGGATGGATTTGGCAACACTCTTATGGCAAAAAGAGGAAATATTGTCAGTTTAACAATTGATTTCCTTTGATTTATTTGAAAAATATAGGTAATTAGTTTGTATTTGGTAAAATAATAGGAATTAGTTTGGTTTTTTGAAAACTTTTGCTTAATTGAGGAAAAAACTTTGTTTCTTATTAAATAAAACCATTGATTTTTTAACTGAATGTAATTTAATACAATATACAATACAGGAAATTATTTAAGATAAATTATTTTAAAAAGATACATTTCATTTTAACCTTCTATTAGAAAGCTATGGCTCAGCCAGTTGTCTGGTCCATTGCTTAGTTTATTTATAAGATTATAGTGTAGTCTATCGAACAGTATATAGTCTAGTTTGTAGTATAGATTGTACTCTGGTTTAGAGTTTAATAAATATTCTAGTCTATAGTGTAGTCTAGTCTATAGTCTTGCATATATTCTAGTCTAAGGTCTGGACTATATACTGGTCTATAGTCGAGTCTACAGTCTAGTCTATAGTCTAGTCAATAGCTCAATAGTCCAGTCAATAGTCCAAAGTGGAGTCTAGTCTATATTGTCTCCTATAGTTTATTCTATAGTACATTCTGTAGTCTATTCCATAATCTAGTCTATAGTCAAGTATAGTCTAGTCTAGCCTAGTCTATAGTCTAGTCTCTAGTCTAGTCTATAGTGTAGTCTATAGTCTAGTCTATAGTCTAGTCTATAGTCTAGTCTATAGTCTAGTCTATAGTCTAGTCTAGTCTATAGTCTTGTCTATAGTCTAATCTATAGTCTATTCTATAGTCTAGCCTATTGTCTAGTCTACAGTCTAGTCTATAGTCTAGTCTATAGTCTAGTCTATAGTCTAGTCTATAGTCTAGTCTATAGTCTAGTCTATAGTCTAGTCTATAGTCTAGTCTATAGTCTAGTCTATAGTCTAGTCTATAGTCTAGTCTATAGTCTAGTCTATAGTCTAGTCTATAGTCTAGTCTATAGTCTAGTCTATAGTCTAGTCTATAGTCTAGCTATAGTCTAGTCTATAGTCTAGTCTATGTCTAGTCTATAGTCTAGTCTATAGTCTAGTCTATAGTCGTCTATAGTCTAGTCTATAGTCTAGTCTATAGTCTAGCTATAGTCTAGTCTATAGTCTAGTCTATAGTCTAGTCTATAGTCTAGTCTATAGTCTAGTCATAGTCTAGTCTATAGTCTAGTCTATAGTCTAGTATATAGTCTAGTCTATAGTCTAGTCTATAGTCTAGTCTATAGTCTAGTCTATAGTCTAGTCTATAGTCTAGTCTATAGTCTAGTCTATAGTCTAGTCTATAGTCTAGTCTATAGTCTAGTCTATAGTCTAGTCTATAGTCTAGTCTATAGTCTAGTCTATAGTCTAGTCTATAGTCTAGTCTATAGTCTAGTCTATAGTCTAGTCTATAGTCTAGTCTATAGTCTAGTCTATAGTCAGTCTATAGTCTAGTCTATAGTCTTGTCTATAGTCTAGTCTATAGTCTGTCTTAGTCTAGTCTAGTTAGTCTATGTCTAGTCTATAGTCTAGTCTATAGTCTAGTCTATAGTCTAGTCTATAGTCTAGTCTATAGTCTAGTCTATAGTCTAGTCTATAGTCTAGTCTATAGTCTAGTCTATAGTCTAGTCTCTAGTCTAGTCTATAGTCTAGTCTATAGTCTAGTATAGTCTAGTTATAGTCTAGTCTATAGTCTAGTCTATAGTCTAGTCTATAGTCTAGTCTATAGATATTCTAGTATAGTCTATAGTCTAGTCTATAGTCTAGTCTATAGTCTAGTCTATAGTCTAGTCTGTAGTCTAGTCTAGTATATAGTCTAGTCTAGTCTATAGTCTAGTTAGTCTATAGTCTAGTCTATAGTCTAGTCATAGTCTAGTCTATAGTCTAGTCTATAGTCTAGTCTATAGTCTATCCTATAGTCCTAGTCTATAGTCTAGTCTATAGTCTAGTCTATAGTCTAGTCTATAGATCTAGTCTATAGTCCGTCTATGTCTAGTCATAGACTAGTGTAGACTATAGTCATAATCTAGTCCATAATCTAGTCTATAGTCCTAGTCTACAGGTTAGTCTGTATGCTAGTCTGTAGTCTAATCCATAATGTAGTCCATAGCCTGGTACACATCTAGTCTAGAGTCTAGCATATGGTATAGGCTAGTTAGTTTTAGTTTAGTTTTTTAGAATGTTAAGGTTTATTCTATAGTCTTGTCAATAGTACATTTTACACTCTAAAGCACTAGTATATAACCTAGTCTGTAACATGGTCTATAGAGTGACTATTCTTACCATTTTACATTAAATGAGTTAACTTATTTAACCACTAAGAAATCTAAACATTTCTTTTAGTTTTTGTGAATGAAATAATAATTGTAATACCCAGAGTCCAAAAGTCATTATTTGCCCAATTAGTCACATATTAATTTCCAAGTTGGTAGTAGGGTATAGTCAAGGTTTCCTTTTGTAGCACCCCCTTTATAACTTTTTGTTTTATTTTTAAAAATTCTTTGTTTTTTCCTTCAATTGAATTTTTTTTAACAAAAAAACCAGTTTCAGTTTGATGTTTTTGTGTCAGCTGATTTTAAGGTTAAAAGTAGCATGGAATACTTATGCCACAGTAACAAATACAACAACTATAATTACAACTTTCAGCTTAGATACCAAGCAAAAGCTTTTTTTCTTTGGACCATTCATTCAGAAAAATAAAAATTATTGTAAAATGTTTAGCAAACACAAAAAACCTTAATACAGCTGCCTAAAACCAGTTGCACGTTACTTTCAATCAAACAAATGTTTTACTTTGAAAATAAATTTTTTTTTGCCATTTTTTAATGTTTTTTTTTTTTTTTTTTTTTTTTTTTTTTTGCAAAAAACAAAAGTTTAACAAAAAAATCTTATACAAAAATTGTTTGTCTTTTAGTTTTGAGACATTGTATTGTGGCTCTTTCAAATGTGGGTTTCCAGTTGTTCAACTGAATCCCAGACAATTGTTTCTTCTATAAAATATTATAATTGTTCACTAAGAAGCTTAATTTGACGCCACATTTGTCAATGTCCATGGAAATTTTAAAAATAGAAATCAATTAATAATTTTTCAAGATAATCATTAGGAAAATATGTAATTACTTGTACTTATACTAATATTTACTTATAAGGTAACACCTTATAATATAATAATGTTTTTTACTAGTATTTAATTTTATAGGAAAATTTTAAACAAACTAATTAATAACTTTTAATAAAATTTTATAAAAAATTGACTAGATTACACACTAATCTATAGAATTAACTGTGAACTAGACAATAGACTAGATTATAGACTAGACTATATACAAGACTATAGACTAGACTATAGACTAGACTATAGACTAGACTATAGACTAGACTATAGACTAGACTATAGACTAGACTATAGACTAGACTATAGACTAGACTATAGACTAAACTATAAACTAGATAGACTAACTATAAACTAGACTATAGACTAGACTATAGACTAGACTATAGACTAGACTATAGACTAAACTATAAACTAGACTATAGACTAGACTATAGACTAGACTATGGACTAGACTATAGACTAGACTATAGACTAGACTATAGACTAGACTATAGACTAGACTATAGACTAGACTATAGACTAGACTATAGACTAGACTATAGACTAGACTATAGACTAGACTATAGACTAGACTATAGACTAGACATAGATAGACTATGACTAGACTAGACTAGACTATAGACTAGACTATAGACTAGACTATAGACTAGCTTTAGACTAGTATAGACTAGACTATAGACTAGACTATAGACTAGATAGACTAGACTATAGACTAGACTATAGATAGACTATAGACTAGATATAGACTAGACTATAGACTAGACTATAGACTAGACTATAGACTAGACTAAAGACTAGACTATAGACTAGACTATAGATAGACTATAGACTAGACTATAGACTAGACTAAGACTAGACTATAGAGACTATAGACTAGACTATAGACTAGACTATAGACTAGACTATAGACTAGACTATAGACTAGACTATAGACTAGACTATAGACTAGACTATAGACTATAGACTAGACTATAGACTAGATTATAGACTAGACTATAGACTAGACTATAGACTAGACTATAGATAGACTATAGACTAGACTATAGACTAGACTATAGACTAGACTATAGACTAGACTATAGACTAGACTATAGATAGACTATAGATACTAGACTATAGACTAGACTATAGACTAGACTATAGACTAGACTATAGACTAGACTATAGACTAGACTATAGACTAGACTATAGACTAGACTATAGACTAGACTATAGACTAGACATATAGACTATAGACTAGACATAGACTAGACTATAGACTAGACTATAGACTAGACTATAGACTAGACTATAGACTAGACTATAGACTAGACTATAGACTAGACTATAGACTAGACTATAGACTAGACTATAGACTAGACTATAGACGACTATAGATGACTATAGACTAGACTATAGACTAGATTAGACTAGACTATAGACTAGACTATAGACTAGACTATAGACTAGACTATAGACTAGACTATAGACTAGACTATAGACTAGACTATAGACTAGACTATAGACTAGACTATAGACTAGACTATAGACTAGATTATAGACTAGATATAGACTAGACTATAGACTAGACTATAGACTAGACTATAGACTAGACTATAGACTAGATTTAGACTAGACTATAGACTAGACTATAGACTAGACTATAGACTAGACTATAGACTAGACTATAGACTAGACTATAGACTAGACTATAGACTAGATATAGACTAGACTATAGACTAGCTATAGACTAGACTATAGACTAGACTATAGACTAGACTATAGACTAGACTATAGACTAGACTATAGACTAGAATAGAGACTAGACTATAGACTAGACTATAGACTAGACTATAGACTAGACTATAGACTAGACTATAGACTAGATATAGACTAGACTATAGACTAGACTATAGACTAGACTATAGACTAGACTATAGACTAGACTATAGACTAGATAGACTAGACTATAGACTAGACTATAGACTAGACTATAGACTAGACTATAGACTAGACTATAGACTAGACTAGACTGACTATAGACTAGACTATAGACTAGACTATAGACTAGACTATAGACTAAACTAAAACTAGACTATAGACTAAACTATAAGAGTATAGACTAGACTATAGACTAGACTATAGACTAGACTATAGACTAGACTATAGACTAGACTATAGACTAGACTATAGACTAGACTATAGACTAGACTATAGACTAGACTATAGACTAGACTATAGACTAGACTATAGACTAGACTATAGACTAAACATAAACTAGACTATAGACTAGACTATAGACTAGACTATAGACGAATAGACTAGACTATAGACTAGACTATAGACTAGACTATAGACTAGACTATAGACTAGACTATAGACTAGACTATAGACTAGACTATAGACTAGACTATAGACTAGATTATAGACTAGACTATAGACTAGATTAGACTGGACTATAGACTAGACTATAGACTAGACTATAGACTAGGATATAGACTAGACTATAGACTAGACTATAGACTAGACTATAGACTAGACTATAGACTAGACTATAGACTAGACTATAGACTAGACTATAGACTAGACTATAGACTAGACTATAGACTAGACTATAGACTAGACTATAGACTAGACTATAGACTAGACTATAGACTAGACTATAGACTAGACTATAGACTAGACTATAGACTAGACTATAGACTAGACTATAGACTAGACTATAGACTAGACTATAGACTAGACTATAGACTAGACTATAGACTAGACTATAGACTAGACTATAGACTACTATAGACTAGACTATAGACTAGACTATAGACTAGACTATAGATAGACTAGACTATAGACTAGACTATAGACTAGACTATAGACTAGACTATAGACTAGACTATAGACTAGACTATAGACTAGACTATAGACTAGACTTAGATAGACTATAGACTAGACTATAGACTAGACTATAGACTAGACTATAGACTAGATATAGACTAGACTATAGACTAGACTATAGACTAGACTATAGACTAGACTATAGACTAGACTATAGACTAGACTAAGACTAGACTATAGACTAGACATAGACTAGACTATAGACTAGACTATAGACTAGACTATAACTAGACTATAGACTAGACTATAGACTAGACTATAGACTAGACTATAGATGACTATAGACAGACTATAGACTAGACTATAGACTAGACTATAGACTAGACTATAGACTAGACTATAGACTAGATATAGACTAGATTATAGACTAGACTATAGACTAGACTATAGACTAGACTATAGACTAGACTATAGACTAGACTATAGACTAGACTATAGACTAGACTATAGACTAGACTATAGACTAGACTATAGACTAGATTATAGACTAGACTATAGACTAGATATAGACTAGACTATAGACTAGACTATAGATAGACATAGACTAGACTAGATAGACTATAGACTAGACTATAGATAGACTATAGACTAGACTATAGACTAGAATAGACTAGACTATAGACTAGAACTATAGACTAGACTATAGACTAGACTATCGACTAGACTATAGACTAGACATAGACTAGACTATAGACTAGACTATAGACTAGACTATAGACTAGACTAAGACTAGACTATAGACTAGCTATAGACTAGACATAGATGATATAGACTAGACTATAGACTAGACTATAGACTAGACTATAGACTAGACTATAGACTAGACTATGCTAGACTATAGACTAGACTATAGAATAGACTAGACTAGACTATAGACTAGACTATAGATAGACTATAGACTAGACTATAGACTAGACTATAGACTAGACTATAGACTAGACTATAGACTAGACTATAGACTAGACTATAGACTAGACTATAGACTAGACTATAGACTAGACTATAGACTAGACTATAGACTAGACTATAGACTAGACTATACTAGACTATACTAACTAGACTAACTATAGACTAGACTATAGACTAGACTAGACTAGACTATAGACTAGACTATAGACTAGACTATAGACTAGACTAGACTAGACTATAGACTAGACTATAGACTAGACTATAGACTAGACTATAGACTAGACTATAGACTAGACTATAGACTAGACTATAGACTAGACTATAGACTAGACTATAGACTAGACTATAGACTAGACTATAGACTACTATAGACTAGACTATAGACTAGACTATAGACTAGACTATAGACTAGACTATAGACTAGACTATAGACTAGACTATAGACTAGACTATAGACTAGACTATAGACTAGATTATAGACTAGATTATAGACTAGATTATAGACTAGATTATAGACTAGACTATAGACTAGACTATAGACTAGACTATAGACTAGACTATAGACTAGACTATAGACTAGACTATAGACTAGACTATAGACTAGACTATAGACTAGACTATAGACTAGACTATAGACTAGACTATAGACTAGACTAGACTATAGACTAGACTATAGACTAGACTATAGACTAGACTATAGACTAGACTATAGACTAGACTATACTACTATAGACTAGACTATAGACTAGACTATAGACTAGACTATGACTAGACTATAGACTAGACTATAGACTAGACTATAGACTAGACTACTAGACTAGACTATAGACTAACTATAACTAGACTATAGACTAGACTATAGACTAGACTATAGACTAGACTATAGACTAGACTAGACTAGACTATAGACTAGACTATAGACTAGACTATAGACTAAACTATAAACTAGACTATAGACTAGACTATAGACTAGACTATAGACTAGACTATAGACTAGACTATAGACTAGACTATAGACTAGACTATAGACTAGACTATAGACTAGACTATAGACTAGACTATAGACTAGACTATAGACTAGACTATAGACTAGACTATAGACTAGACTATAGACTAGACTATAGAATAGACTATAGACTAGACTATAGACTAGACTATAGACTAGACTATAGACTAGACTATAGACTAGACTATAGACTAGACTATAGACTAGACTATAGACTAGACTATAGACTAGAGACTAGACTATAGACTAGACTATAGACTAGACTATAGACTAGACTAGACTAGACTATAGACTAGACTATAGACTAGACTATAGACTAGACTATAGACTAGACTATAGACTAGACTATAGACTAGACTATAGACTAGACTATAGACTAGACTATAGACTAGACTATAGACTAGACTATAGACTAGACTATAGACTAGACTATAGACTAGACTATAGACTAGACTATAGACTAGACTATAGACTAGACTATAGACTAGACTATAGACTAGACTATAGACTAGACTATAGACTAGATATAGACTATAGCTATAGACGACTATAGACTAGACTATAGGACTAGACTATAGACTAGACTATAGACTAGACTATAGACTAGACTATAGACTAGACTATAGACTAGACTATAGACTAGACTATAGACTAGACTATAGACTAGGACTATAGACTAGACTATAGACTAGACTATAGACTAGGACTATAGACTAGACTATAGACTAGACTAGTAGACTAGACTATAGACTAGACTAATAGACTAGACTATAGACTAGACTATAGACTAGACTATAGACTAGACTATAGACTAGACTATAGACTAGACTATAGACTAGACCATTGAGGCTCAATTATTTATTCTCTTTATAGAAACTTTCGATTCCTTATGAAAACTTTCTGCTAAATACTTGTGCTATATTGTCCAAATATGCACCTGCATTTAAATGTGCAAAGGTGACAATATAATGCTTACATGAATTATTTACTTCATTTTTATTTGCTAACATTAAACGATCTCTGAGTTAGTGTGACATTTCGTTTAGAAAATAATCTTTTTCTGAGAAAAAAATATCTTCGTAGGAATTTTCAAACACTTTTACTAGAAACCTACAATTTTCTTAAATTTATGTATTTTCTTTAGACAATTTGTGTCTTTTTCCAGTAACATAAATGTCCAAGTATTAATCATAGACTGAAACTTAAAACTACCACTTGTCTCCACTAGAAGCAGCTCCACTAGCAGCAGCAGCAAAAAAGAGTTTGTGTCTTAAATCTTTTGTTTTGTTAGAGATTCTGGAAGTAATAAATAATGGCTTCTATTACAAAAGTGACGATAGTTGCTGTAACTCACCTTCTGCTTTTAGTTCTTTCTTTAGATTTTTATTGTTTTCTGTTCTGTTCTTTTTTTTCTTTTGATTATTTCCTTGAATGTAAGACTTTAATCTCTACAAAACTGAAACAAAAACTTTTGCCGAATGATATATAACTTTTGTGATAAACATAAAACTAACATATGAGAGTGTAACCTATAAAAAAACAAACTTACATATTTTTTATATACATGTATAAATATTGTATGCTTAGTTTTTTTCTTCTATATGTATTTCTTGTATATAAATTTATAATATGCAAAGTAGGTCAGAAGTTTTACAGTCACTAACAGATTGTAAAATGTATATGATCATACCATGCCACCATATCAGAGGGAGGTTTGTTGTGAGTGATGCTGGCCAACGGTTTCAGGGAGGGGAGTCTAGGGGAGTAAGGTTGCTGGTGCGTGTTTATAACATTCAATAAAATTGGAAAAAATTGAATTTTTTACATCTTTCCTTTCATAGCTGGTGGTTGTTGGTATTGTTTTTTTTTTGCTGCTGTTGCTGCCCATACTGCCAGGTATTAGTTAGTGTTACTACTGTAACTTATGCTGCTGCTGTCTTTAACAAAGCTGCTGGTTACATTAATCAGCTGCTGCCAGTATAAAAAGATCATCAGTAAAATACACTCACTTACTTACTTCCAAAGAAGACGAAAAAAACAGAATGTTACAAAGTGTTTTATGGGTAGATTGTTTACTTTTGTGGTGTTTGTGTGTATGCTAAAGACTACTTCTACTTCATCAATTTTTTATACGAGGCACTGTGTGTTAAATATAAATAAATATTTTTTTACACAAGATTCCGCACCTTATCTTTGTCGCTTTGTATTATTAATACTAAAAAACAGCAGCAGCACCAACTTTATAATGAATGGTAGTTTTTTTGTTCATAGTTGAAATTCTTCCTTTGAGTACTTTCAACATTCGTAGAGGCAGCCAGCCAGCCTGCCACCAGCAACATGTGTTTATAAATGTATTGAGAAGTTTACATACATATTTCTTTGTCTGTTCGTCCATTTGTTTGATCATACTTGTAGTTAGTGCTTTAACGAAAAGTGAAAGCGTTTTTTGTTTTACTTTCTGTGGCATGTGTATAGATAATTTTTCCGCAACAATTCCACATTGAGAGGTTTTACAAGAGGAGTTTATTTTGGGTTTATGTTTATAAATTTTGTTGGTCTTATTTTGATTTTTTTTTCTTTTGCATACATCGTGCTTGAAATTTATTTCTTTATTGGCTGCAGCAGGTTTGTTTAACCGATGTGCACTATAGACCCAATGGAAAATTTTTGGGAATATATTTTCAAAAATCATTTAATTGATACTCTAAAGTCTAGTCTAGTCTATAGTCCAGTTTATAGTCTAGTCTATAGTCTAGTCTATAGTCTAGTCTATAGTCTAGTCTATTAGTCTAGTCTATAGCCTAGTCTATAGTCTAGTCTATAGTCTAGTCTATAGTCTAGTCTATAGTCTAGTCTATAGTCTAGTCTATAGTCTAGTCTATAGCCTAGTCTATAGTCTAGTCTATAGTCTAGTCTATAGTCTAGTCTATAGTCTAGTCTATAGTCTAGTCTATAGTCTAGTCTATAGTCTAGTCTATAGTCTAGTCTCTATAGTCTAGTCTATAGTCTAGTCTATAGTCTAGTCTATAGTCTAGTCTATAGTCTAGTCTATAGTCTAGTCTATAGTCTAGTCTATAGTCTAGTCTATAGTCTAGTCTATAGTCTAGTCTATAGTCTAGTCTATAGTCTAGTCTATAGTCTAGTCTATAGTCTAGTCTATAGTCTAGTCTATAGTCTAGTCTATAGTCTAGTCTATAGTCTAGTCTATAGTCTAGTCTATAGTCTAGTCTATAGTCTAGTCTATAGTCTAGTCTATAGTCTAGTCTATAGTCTAGTCTATAGTCTAGTCTATAGTCTAGTCTATAGTCTAGTCTATATAGTAGTCTAGTCTATAGTCTAGTCTATAGTCTAGTCTATAGTCTAGTCTATAGTCTAGTCTATAGTCTAGTCTATAGTCTAGTCTATAGTCTAGTCTATAGTCTAGTCTATAGTCTAGCCTATAGTCTAGTCTATAGTCTAGTCTATAGTCTAGTCTATAGTCTAGCCTATAGTCTAGTCTATAGCTAGTCTATAGTCTCTATAGTCTAGTCTATAGTCTAGTCTATAGTCTAGTCATAGTCTAGTCTATAGTCTAGTCTATAGTCTAGTCTATAGTCTAGTCTATAGTCTAGTCTATAGTCTAGTCTATAGTCTAGTCTATAGTCTAGTCTATAGTCTAGTCTATAGTCTAGTCTATGTCTAGTCTATAGTCTAGTCTATAGTCTAGTCTATAGTCTAGTCTATAGTCTAGTCTATAGTCTAGTCTATAGTCTAGTCTATAGTCTAGTCTATAGTCTAGTCTATAGTCTAGTCTATAGTCTAGTCTATAGTCTAGTCTATAGTCTAGTCTATAGTCTAGTCTATAGTCTAGTCTATAGTCTAGTCTATAGTCTAGTCTATAGTCTAGTCTAGTCTATAGTCTAGTCTATAGTCTAGTCTATAGTCTAGTCTATAGTCTAGTCTAGTCTATAGTCTAGTCTATAGTCTAGTCTATAGTCTAGTCTATAGTCTAGTCTATAGTCTAGTCTATAGTCTAGTCTATAGTCTAGTCTAGTCATAGTCTAGTCTAGTCTAGTCTATAGTCTAGTCTAGTCTATAGTCTAGTCTATAGTCTAGTCTATAGTCTAGTCTATAGTCTAGTCTATAGTCTAGTCTATAGTCTAGTCTATAGTCTAGTCTATAGTCTAGTCTATAGTCTAGTCTATAGTCTAGTCTATAGTCTAGTCTATAGTCTAGTCTATAGTCTAGTCTATAGTCTAGTCTATAGTCTAGTCTATAGTCTAGTCTATAGTCTAGTCTATAGTCTAGTCTATAGTCTGTCTATAGTCTGGTCTATAGTCTAGTCTATAGTCTAGTCTATAGTCTAGTCTATAGTCTAGTCTATAGTCTAGTCTATAGTCTAGTCTAGTCTAGTCTATAGTCTAGTCTATAGTCTAGTCTATAGTCTAGTCTATAGTCTAGTCTATAGTCTAGTCTATAGTCTAGTCTATAGTCTAGTCTATAGTCTAGTCTATAGTCTAGTCTATAGTCTAGTCTATAGTCTAGTCTATAGTCTAGTCTATAGTCTAGTCTATAGTCTAGTCTATAGTCTAGTCTATAGTCTAGTCTATAGTCTAGTCTATAGTCTAGTCTATAGTCTAGTCTATAGTCTAGTCTATAGTCTAGTCTATAGTCTAGTCTAGTCTAGTCTATAGTCTAGTCTATAGTCTAGTCTATAGTCTAGTCTATAGTCTAGTCTATAGTCTAGTCTATAGTCTAGTCTATAGTCTAGTCTATAGTCTAGTCTATAGTCTAGTCTATAGTCTAGTCTATAGTCTAGTCTATAGTCTAGTCTATAGTCTAGTCTATAGTCTAGTCTATAGTCTAGTCTATAGTCTAGTCTATAGTCTAGTCTATAGTCTAGTCTATAGTCTAGTCTATAGTCTAGTCTATAGCCTAGTCTATAGCCTAGTCTATAGTCTAGTCTATAGTCTAGTCTATAGTCTAGTCTATAGTCTAGTCTATATTCTAGTCTATAGTCTAGTCTATAGTCTAGTCTAGTCTAGTCTAGTCTATAGTCTAGTCTATAGTGTTTGATTACCTTTATAAAAGCAAAATGAAGTCATTTACACTTTAGTCCTTCTGCAAACATTAATTTAGCTTGACCCATCATAAACAAAAGACTTAAGACACATGCCTGCACTTAATAAAAAATCCCATTTTATTTACATTCATAAATAAACTAAATTCTTTAAAAAGCAATTAATATTTAACACTTAATCTTTATGTGATAATTTATAACTTACAACTTACTTTAAAAAAAACACACAAAATTATTCCATAAGCATAAAATATTTCAACAAAATAATAAACTTTAACAAATAAATCAAATTACGCAAATCAGAGAGAAGTAAAAAATTACAATAAAGAAATAAAGAAAATTTCGACAACAAAAAATCCTCTTAAGCAAGACAAAAGATGAAAACAAAAATTTTGTAATATAAAACTAAAGTTAAATTTTGTTTAATATTTTTAACAAAATAAACAAAAATGCATAAAAAGGTTCAAACTCATTTAGTTACGCATTATCAGCGAGCAGTAACAGCAAACAGCATAATGCTTGAACACTTTTAAAGTTTACAAAGTGTTGGCGTCATGATTTTATTGTGTTTGTAACATTTTCGATTCATGCTGTTTGTTTTTTTTGAACAAAATGCTGGCAGGCATGAAAGCTTTGCTTGCATTTTGTATTTAATGTTGCATCAAAAAATCGAAACAAAAACTAAATGCATGCAGAAAAAGCAACAATATTAATGATGATAAATAAATTTTACTAAAAAAAAGAAGAAATAAACAAAATTTTAATACGCAATTTTGCATTATTTAACAGTTTTTTTTTAACTTTTTGTGAAAGAAATGCATATTGAGATTTCATTAGTTTTTGGGGGTATACTACATTCGGTGTATTTGAGTTGTTTTACAAAGAATTGTACAAAAAAAAAGGCTCTTAATAAAAGCTTTTCTCTAAAGTAGGTGTACGTTTTGAAAACAATTTTGTAAAAAAGCTTTTTAAAAACTGTTAAAAAATTCTTACAAAAAATATTTTTACCAAAAATTTCAACATTAAGCTATTAATTGAAAGCTTATGAGGAAAGCTTACAGAAAAAGCTTTAGTAAAAAAAGCTTTTTGGAGAAAAGTTCTATTAAAAGCATTTTATGGAAAAGCTTTATTAAAAACCTTTTGTAGAAAATCTATATTAAAAGCTTTTTGCTGAAAAACTTTTTGGAAAAATGCACTTTTTGAAATCTTTTAAGAAAAAGTATTTTTTTATAAAAAGCTTTCTAACATTAGAGCTTTTTAGGAAAAAAGCTTTAACAAGAAAATAAAAAAGAAAAAGCTTTTTGGAGAAAAGCTTTATTAAAAGCTTTTTGGATAAGTTTTTTTTAAAGCTTTTTATAGAAAAGCTTTATTAAAAGCTTTTTGAAAAAAGCTTTCTCTTAAATCTTTTAAAAAAAAAATTTTTCAGAAAAAAATTTTATAAAAAGCTTTCTAACATTAGAGCTTTTTAGGAAAAAAGCTTTAATAAGAAATCTTAAAAAAAATTAATTAAATGAACTTATGTATATTTCCAAATTTCAACTGTAGGGTAACATCATATTGATAAATCACAAACATCTTGCATATTAAGAGAAAAAATACATCTAACAGTTGTTGCTTTAAAATAAAGATGCTGCTTATTTAAAATTTATATTTTTTTTTTTTTTTTAATCAATATTGTCTAAACACCAGATGTGCAAGTCTGTCCTATAAAAAAACTAAATTTAATATATTATAAAACGTGTGTGCGTAACGCTTAATTAATGTTTTTCTTTATTTATTGATTTTATTTTTAATATTTCCCCATCAAAAAAATGCCTAAAACTATTTCAACAACTTGATATTATATAAAAAATCGAAGCTCCCCAATATAGATTAATTGCTGATCATCTTTAAAAAAAAAAAAACAAAAAAAACATTTCTGGTTTTTCTCAATTAATGACCGCATGAAACATTGTATAAATTTTTACAGCTCTTTTTTCAAACAAAATGTGTAAGAAGAAGAAGAAAAAAGCTAACAATATTTTATGCTCAATAGTGCATAAAGTGTTGATAATTAACTCGTAAACTTCAACAATTTAAACTTGTAATTTTCACCTTTTTTTCTTAGCTTCTAAAACATTACTTACAGAAAAAGGCATTAAAATACAAAATAACCTCTTCTAAATATTTAGACTCTTACTAAGTAAGAGAAATGCTAAATAGTTTGCATATAATTTTTTTTATCTTAGTTTTCTTTTGAGTTGCAACATTTTCTTTTACTTCTTAAAGTACTTAAGTAGAAAATAAAAATTATAGAGTTTATTTAATATGGAAAGTGTATGGAATAGTTTTATATGATTGAACCCAGCGAACATACACATCGGAGTATAGAGACTGTTGTGTATAATATGATACCATAGATACTATGGACTATGGTGACTTAAGTCACCAGATTATAGAGTCTATAGTCTGTGGACTTATGGGGCAGACTATAAGGCAGATAGTATATGAACCATAGGGCCAATAGTCTATGGACTATAAAAACAATAGTCTCAGGACTACAGAGCCTGTAGCCACTGGAATCTTCAGTCTATAGTCTCAGAACTACAGAGTCATTTGTCACTGCAGAGACTATAGTCTATGAACTATAGAGGCTATAGTCTCTAGACTATAGAGACTATAGTCTCAGGAGTATAGACACTATAGTCTATAGATTATAGAGACCAAAGTCTCTAGATTATAGAGACCAAAGTCTCTACACTCTAGAGTAAATCTCTGAACTGTATTGACTATAGAGACTATAAACTCTAGACTATAGAGCCTAAAGTCTCTAGACTATAGAGTTAGTCTCTGGACTGTAAGTCTACTCTAGACTATAGTCTGTGGACTATAGAGACTATAGACTGTGGACTATAGAGACTAGAGATAGAGACTGGACTATAGAGACTAGTCTCTAGACCATAGAGACAATAGTCTCTAGACCATAGAGACTATAGTCTCTAGACTATAGAGACTAGAGAGGCTATAGTCTCTAGACTATAGAGACTAGAGAGGCTATAGTCTCTAGACTACAGAGCCTAAAGTCTCTAGACTATAGAGCCTAAAGTCTCTAGATCATAGAGACTATAGTCTCTAGCCCATAGAGACTATAGTTTCTAGACTATAAAGCCTAAAGTCTCCAGACTAAGTCTTTGGACTGTATAGTCTGTAAGATATGGACTATAAAGTCTACAGTCTCTGGATAGTAGAGCTTATAGTTTCTGGACTATAGGGACTATAGAGTCTATAGTCTCTGGACTATAAAATCTATAGTCTCTAGACTATATAGTATGTAATGTATAGACTGTAGATCTCTAAACTATAGAGTCTATATTCTCTGGACTGTAAAGACTATAGTCACTGTACTGTAGAGTCCATAGTCTCCGGACTATATAGTCTGTAATATATGGAGTAAAGAGACTATAGTCTCCGGACTAAAGAGACTATAGCCTCTGGACTAAAGAAACAATAGTCTCTAGACTAAAGAGACTATAGTCTCAGGACTAAGGAGACTATACTCTCTGGACTATAAAGCCTATAGTCTCTGGCCTATTAAGCCTTCAGTCTCCAGGCTATCAATCTATATGCATTATTTCCTCTTATGTTCGTTGGGTTTCCATTAGCGCCGTCGGTCAGTCAAATGTTTTTCTTAACTCTTTAGCCGGACGACCGCTGGTTTATGTTTAAGCATCAATTTAGGTGAAAGATTAATCAACGGAAATTTAAATAGCAACTATTTAAGGCACTCATGCATAAATCATGGCCAACGGCCTGCAATTTATTTGTATATTTATATGTTTAAATGTGGCACAAAGTATTTTTCAAATGCAAAAAACAACAGTTACGGATACAGACAGACATATACTTAATAATGTTTTGAATGTTAAATTACTCTACAGCAATCTGATTAAAAGGGGGAGAAAGAAAAAGTTTTCCAAAGTTCCGGTAAGGATTACTTTCATATTAGTTAAAGTGATAATTATAAGAAAGTTGAATTCATTAATTGAATTGAAAAAAAGATGAATTGGTTAAAAATCCTAAATATTCAAAGAAAACCGTTTGATTGATCATTGAAATTAAGATTTTCAGGAGTAATTCTTGAACGTTATAGGTATATTTTATTAGGAGTTTAAAAATTAACTTCTTTACAAACTATTCCAAATTATAGCTTTGAAAGTTCACTAACATTTTATAAAACTTTTTGTATAATTTTTAACTTTTGCCTTAATTTTAGTTTGTTGTAGTTAAAATGTACTTTTCTTATAATCTTTATGGATCTCTTTTAAGCGGAACCGACAGTAAAACTGAGAAACAAAAACAAAAGAATTTTACACATTTTGCGTTAGTAGTGTATTGCTAAAAATGTTTACTCAGACACCCTACAGCTGGGTATTTCAGATAATTTATATTCATATGTTCAATTTGTAAACATTAACTTTAGAAAAACTTGGATTGACTAAGCTACAGTATGATCAATAGTCTATAGCATTAGAGTTTATATTTCCTTGACTATAGTTTCTATATTCTTTAGACTATAGGGTACATAATCTCTGGATTGTAAAGCCTATAGTCTCTATGGAGACTACATATTCCAAGGACTATATATTTCATAGTCTATAGACTAGTCCTTGGACTATAAAGTCTTATCTAGACTATAGAATATATAGTCTCTGGACTATAAAGTCTATAGCCTCGGGAATGTGGAGACTATAGTCTTTGAAGTAAAGAGCATTTAGTCTTCGGATTATAACATCTAAAGTTCCTTAAATATTGAGCCTATAGCATCTGGACTATAGAGTCTCTAGACTATAGAATATATAGCCCTTGGTCTGTAAAGTCTTTTCTAGACTATAGAATATAGTATTTGGAATATAGTATTTGGACTATAAAGTCTATAGTCTCAGGACTGTGGAGACTATAGTCTCTGAAGTAAAGAGCATTTAGTCTATGGACTATAACATATACAGTCCCTGGAATATTGAGATTATAGTCTCTGCACTATAGAGTCTATGGTGCCTGGACTATAGAGTCTATATTATGTGGACTATAATGTCGATTGTCCCTGAAATATAGAGTCTATAGTATGTCGACAATAGAGTCTATAGCCTGTGCACTGTAAAGTCTATAGTCTCTGGACTATAGAGTCCATAGTCTCTAAACTATAAAGTCCATATTATACGCGTTTCAAAGAGTTTCTAGCCTTTGGATTGGACAGTCTATAATCCCTGGTATAAAGGGTCTACAATCTCTAAATCTATAGTGGTCTTCCTAAATTCGTCTTATACCTTTTGCCATTTCTGAGTCCATAGTCTCTAAACTATAAAGTCCATATTAAACGCGTTTCAAAGAGTTTCTAGCCTTT
Organism: Lucilia sericata; assembly: GCF_015586225.1. Lineage (NCBI taxonomy): Eukaryota > Metazoa > Arthropoda > Insecta > Diptera > Calliphoridae > Lucilia > Lucilia sericata. Next base: position 314,813 of record NW_023994484.1, read on the forward strand.
GGATTGGACAGTCTATAATCCCTGGTATAAAGGGTCTACAATTTCTAAATCTATAGTGGTCTTCCTAAATTCGTCTTATACCTCTTGCCATTTCTGATTGACTTATTTGTAAGACCATCGAATTATCAAAGCAGAACATTTCATCAACAAAAACGATTGTATGAATGACTTTCAGAAATGTATTATTTTATGTTTTATTATTATTTTCTTTATGATTCTTTAATATTATTAACTTTTTTTCTTTTTTAAGTTGGTGTTGTTAATATTATTACTTAAAGCTCTTTGGCCAATACAATTATTGCTGGTTTGTATGATTTTTTTTAAATTTTTTTTCTACTTTTTAATGGTTTAACAACCAACCATTAAGAAGAAGTAAAAAAAAAACAATTTTTTTATATTTTTCCATTTTTATTATTATTTGCAACTAATTATTTTTGTGGTTAAGCAATTCTGAATATATTTACATTTTTTTTCTCTTCGACTTTTTTTTTAAATATTATTTGAACACATACATAATAATAAGTAATAATAATAATATTTTTTTTAATTTATTTTTTTAAATTATGCTGACTGACCACAGTTGAAATAAATATATTTTTTTTTTTTGTTGTTCGTGTTTGTTTCTATAATTTTTCATAAGTTGGCAACTTTTTGCTGTTGTTGCTGGTATTTGCTGTTGCAATTAAAAGAAGTAGTACGAGTTTTTACGAAAACAACAAAAAAAAATTGCCAAAAAAATAACTTTTAAAAATATTATCATAAATATTTTTGTTCAAATTGTAAATTTAAAATGCAGCAGCTATAACACAAAAAAGTTTTGTAATATATTATTTCCTTATGGTTATTTGACAGGGAAAGTATATAGTTTTTTGGGAAAATAAAAGTAAAACTGAAATTAATAGTTGCTAAAATCAAAAATCACAAAGGAAATTTTTAAGGGTGTGAAGTTAAATTCGTCGGCCAGATACGTCCCACACCACATATGTCAAATACGTTCCACATACTATAAAATTCGTTTTCAAATGAATTAAAATGTATTTTTAATAAAACGAGCACCAAATAAAATGTTTTTTAAGAAATAAAGTAAAATTATATTAAAATATATTCAAAAAATTAATATATAAAATAAAAATTAGTTAAAATAATTTTATACTCGTCAAATATGGTAGTAAAATATAGAATTTTCAAATGCAAAAAACAGACACTTGGAGAAGACATGAATCGGGGTACCGGCAGAGTGGAAGTAGCCCAGGACTAGTTCTTTCCAAAAACATATAGTTTGTATGCAATTCCAGCTCTGGATAATTTTGACGATTTTTTGAAAAATCATAAAATTTTGCCAAAAATAGTGGAATTTTCAAGTGGCTCCAAAGAGCATTTGGAGAAGACATGAATCGGGGTACCGAAAAACTGGAAGTAGCCCAGGGCTAGTTCTTTCCAAAAATTTATAGTTTATATGCAATTCCAGCTCTGGATAATTTTGACGATTTTTTGAAAAATCATCAAATTTTGCCAAAAATAGTGGAATTTTCAAGTGGCTCCAAAGAGCATTTGGAGAAGACATGAATCGGGGTACCGAAAAACTGGAAGTAGCCCAGAACTAGTTAGTTCCAAAAATATAAAGTTTATATGCAATTCCAGCTCAGGATAATTTTGACGATTTTTTGAAAAATCATAAAATTTTGCCAAAAATAGTGAAATTTTCAAGTGGATCAAAAGGGCATTTGGAGAAGACATGAATCGGTGTACCGAAAAACTGGAAGTAGCCCAGGACTAGTTCGTTCCAAAAATGTATAGTTTATATGCAATTCCAGCTCTGGATAATTTTGACGATTTTTTGAAAAATCATCAAATTTTGCCAAAAATAGTGGAATTTTCAAGTGGCTCCAAAGAGCATTTGGAGAAGACATGAATCGGGGTACCGATAAACTGGAAGTAGCCCAGGACCAGTTCTTTCCAAAAATATATAGTTTATATGCAATTCCAGCTCAGGATAATTTTGACGATTTTTTTAAAAAACATAAAATTTTGCCAAAAATAGTGGAATTTTCAAGTGGATCAAAAGGGCATTTGGAGAAGACATGAATCGGGGTACCGAAAAACTGGAAGTAGCCCAGGACCAGTTCGTTCCAAAAATATAAAGTTTATATGCAATTCCAGCTCTGGATAATTTTGACGATTTTTTGAAAAATCATAAAATTTTGCCAAAAATAGTGGAATTTTCAAGTGGATCAAAAGGGTATTTCGAGAAGACATGAATCGGGGTACCGGCAGAGTGGAAGTAGCCCAGGACTAGTTCTTTCCAAAAACATATAGTTTGTATGCAATTCCAGCTCTGGATAATTTTGACGATTTTTTGAAAAATCATCAAATTTTGCCAAAAATAGTAGAATTTTCAAGTGGCTCCAAAGAGCATTTGGAGAAGACATGAATCGGGGTACCGAAAAACTGGAAGTAGCCCAGGACTAGTTCTTTCCAAAAATGTATAGTTTATATGCAATTCCAGCTCTGGATAATTTTGACGAATTTTTGAAAAATCATCAAATTTTGCCAAAAATAGTGGAATTTTCAAGTGGATCAAAAGTGCATTTGGAGAAGACATGAATCGGGGTACCGAAAAACTGGAAGTAGCCCAGGACTAGTTCTTTCCAAAAATATAAAGTTTATATGCAATTCCAGCTCTGGATAATTTTGACGATTTTTTGAAAAAACATAAAATTTTGCCAAAAATAGTGGAATTTTCAAGTGGATCAAAAGGGTATTTCGAGAAGACATGAATCGGGGTACCGGCAGAGTGGAAGTAGCCCAGGACTAGTTCTTTCCAAAAACATATAGTTTGTATGCAATTCCAGCTCTGGATAATTTTGACGATTTTTTGAAAAATCATCAAATTTTGCCAAAAATAGTAGAATTTTCAAGTGGCTCCAAAGAGCATTTGGAGAAGACATGAATCGGGGTACCGAAAAACTGGAAGTAGCCCAGGACTAGTTCTTTCCAAAAATGTATAGTTTATATGCAATTCCAGCTCTGGATAATTTTGACGAATTTTTGAAAAATCATCAAATTTTGCCAAAAATAGTGGAATTTTCAAGTGGATCAAAAGTGCATTTGGAGAAGACATGAATCGGGGTACCGAAAAACTGGAAGTAGCCCAGGACTAGTTCTTTCCAAAAATATAAAGTTTATATGCAATTCCAGCTCTGGATAATTTTGACGATTTTTTGAAAAAACATAAAATTTTGCCAAAAATAGTGGAATTTTCAAGTGGATCAAAAGGGCATTTGGAGAAGACATGAATCGGGGTACCGAAAAACTGGAAGTAGCCCAGGACCAGTTCGTTCCAAAGATATAAAGTTTATATGCAATTCCAGCTCTGGATAATTTTGACGATTTTTTGAAAAATCATAAAATTTTGCCAAAAATAGTGGAATTTTCAAGTGGATCAAAAGGGTATTTGGAGAAGACATGAATCGGGGTACCGGCAGAGTGGAAGTAGCCCAGGACTAGTTCTTTCCAAAAACATATAGTTTGTATGCAATTCCAGCTCTGGATAATTTTGACGATTTTTTGAAAAATCATCAAATTTTGCCAAAAATAGTAGAATTTTCAAGTGGCTCCAAAGAGCATTTGGAGAAGACATGAATCGGGGTACCGAAAAACTGGAAGTAGCCCAGGACTAGTTCTTTCCAAAAATGTATAGTTTATATGCAATTCCAGCTCTGGATAATTTTGACGAATTTTTGAAAAATCATCAAATTTTGCCAAAAATAGTGGAATTTTCAAGTGGATCAAAAGTGCATTTGGAGAAGACATGAATCGGGGTACCGAAAAACTGGAAGTAGCCCAGGACCAGTTCGTTCCAAAAATATAAAGTTTATATGCAATTCCAGCTCAGGATAATTTTGACGATTTTTTTAAAAAACATAAAATTTTGCCAAAAATAGTGGAATTTTCAAGTGGATCAAAAGGGCATTTGGAGAAGACATGAATCGGGGTACCGAAAAACTGGAAGTAGCCCAGGACCAGTTCGTTCCAAAAATATAAAGTTTATATGCAATTCCAGCTCTGGATAATTTTGACGATTTTTTGAAAAATCATAAAATTTTGCCAAAAATAGTGGAATTTTCAAGTGGATCAAAAGGGTATTTCGAGAAGACATGAATCGGGGTACCGGCAGAGTGGAAGTAGCCCAGGACTAGTTCTTTCCAAAAACATATAGTTTGTATGCAATTCCAGCTCTGGATAATTTTGACGATTTTTTGAAAAATCATCAAATTTTGCCAAAAATAGTAGAATTTTCAAGTGGCTCCAAAGAGCATTTGGAGAAGACATGAATCGGGGTACCGAAAAACTGGAAGTAGCCCAGGACTAGTTCTTTCCAAAAATGTATAGTTTATATGCAATTCCAGCTCTGGATAATTTTGACGAATTTTTGAAAAATCATCAAATTTTGCCAAAAATAGTGGAATTTTCAAGTGGATCAAAAGTGCATTTGGAGAAGACATGAATCGGGGTACCGAAAAACTGGAAGTAGCCCAGGACTAGTTCTTTCCAAAAATATAAAGTTTATATGCAATTCCAGCTCAGGATAATTTTGACGATTTTTTTTAAAAAACATAAAATTTTGCCAAAAATTGAGGAATTTTCAAGTGGATCCAATGGGCATTTGGAGAAGACATGAATCGGGGTACCGAAAAACTGGAAGTAGCCCAGGACTAGTTCTTTCCAAAAATATATAGTTTATATGCAATTCCAGCTCTGGATAATTTTGACGATTTTTTGAAAAAAACATAAAAAGCATATGTTACACAAAATCATAAAATACATTCATACATACGTACAAAAATTACCTTTCAATCCTCAACACTTGTGTTGTTATAAACGATCAATAAAAGAATCGATCCCTAAATAGGGTCAAAACTTCGGACACCATAGCAACTGTGTAGGGAATTTTGAGAATTTTCTCAACAAAGAGCTTAACTTTTTTCGACTTGTTCTAGAGTTTTTGTGAAATCTTTAATTTTTTAAGACATTTCCGAATATTCGCAAAGAATTACAAGTGTTTTTATGAAATCTTTTAAAATTTTTAATTTCTTCTGCTTCATTTTTTTGAGATATTGTAGAGTTTTTTTTTTTCAATTTTCACAACGAATACGAAAAATATTACCTGAGAATGGTTATCGTGGTAGTTCACTACGCGCGAACGGTCAAGTAGAGTCGAAGGGACTCTATTTTTACATTATTATTACCTGAGAATATAAAAAACACAAGAAAAAAATTGTGCTGTCATAAACACATTACAAAAATCATATATAAAAAACGGCGATCCCAACAACAAATTAACAGCGCCCAAAACGATCAAACCTATTGGCAGCGAAGCAATAAAATATGCATAATTTTCATGGAAAACTTACAACAATATTTTGCTACCTCCATCACTCTCATTATTTATTCACAAAATTAAATTTTGAACTGCCGTCAAGATAATTCTTTAAAAGAGTTCATTGAGTGATATTTAATATTAACAAAAGTTTTTACACGTAAAAACTGTTAACGAAAATTCAAATCAAATATCAAATATTGAGCAACAGAAGTTGATTTTTGAAATGTTTTTCATAATAAGAATAATAGTATCGACCTGAAACTACCTACATTTTGCGCAAAATTGTATGCTTTTTCAAAAAATCGTTAAAATTATCCAGAGCTGAAATTGCATATAAACTATACATTTTTGGAAAGAACTAGTCCTGGGCTACTTCCAGTTTTTCGGTACCCCGATTCATGTCTTCTCCAAATGCCCATTGGATCCACTTGAAAATTCCACTATTTTTGGCAAAATTTGATGATTTTTCAAAAAATCGTCAAAATTATCCAGAGCTGGAATTGCATATAAACTATACATTTTTGGAACGAACTAGTCCTGGGCTACTTCCAGTTTTTCGGTACCCCGATTCATGTCTTCTCCAAATGCTCTTTGGAGCCACTTGAAAATTCTACTATTTTTGGCAAAATTTGATGATTTTTCAAAAAATCGTCAAAATTATCCAGAGCTGGAATTGCATACAAACTATATGTTTTTGGAAAGAACTAGTCCTGGGCTACTTCCACTCTGCCGGTACCCCGATTCATGTCTTCTCCAAATGCCCTTTTGATCCACTTGAAAATTCCACTATTTTTGGCAAAATTTTATGATTTTTCAAAAAATCGTCAAAATTATCCAGAGCTGGAATTGCATATAAACTTTATATTTTTGTAACGAACTGGTCCTGGGCTACTTCCAGTTTTTCGGTACCCCGATTCATGTCTTCTCCAAATGCCCTTTTGATCCACTTGAAAATTCCACTATTTTTGGCAAAATTTTATGTTTTTTAAAAAAATCGTCAAAATTATCCTGAGCTGGAATTGCATATAAACTTTATATTTTTGGAACGAACTGGTCCTGGGCTACTTCCAGTTTTTCGGTACCCCGATTCATGTCTTCTCCAAATGCCCTTTTTATCCACTTGAAAATTCCATCATTTTCGGCAAAATTTGATGTTTTTTCAAAAAATCGTCAAAATTATCCTGAGCTGGAATTGCATATAAACTTTACATTTTTGGAACGAACTGGTCCTGGGCTACTTCCAGTTTTTCGGTACCCCGATTCATGTCTTCTCCAAATGCCCATTGGATCCACTTGAAAATTCCTCAATTTTTGGCAAAATTTGATGATTTTTCAAAAAATCGTCAAAATTATCCTGAGCTGGAATTGCATATAAACTTTATGTTTTTGGAACGAACTGGTCCTGGGCTACTTCCAGTTTTTCGGTACCCCGATTCATGTCTTCTCCAAATGCCCTTTTTATCCACTTGAAAATTCCACTATTTTTGGCAAAATTTGATGATTTTTCAAAAAATCGTCAAAATTATCCAGAGCTGGAATTGCATATAAACTTTATATTTTTGGAAAGAACTAGTCCTGGGCTACTTCCAGTTTTTCGGTACCCCGATTCATGTCTTCTCCAAATGCACTTTTGATCCACTTGAAAATTCCACTATTTTTGGCAAAATTTGATGATTTTTCAAAAATTCGTCAAAATTATCCAGAGCTGGAATTGCATATAAACTATACATTTTTGGAAAGAACTAGTCCTGGGCTACTTCCAGTTTTTCGGTACCCCGATTCATGTCTTCTCCAAATGCTCTTTGGAGCCACTTGAAAATTCTACTATTTTTGGCAAAATTTGATGATTTTTCAAAAAATCGTCAAAATTATCCAGAGCTGGAATTGCATACAAACTATATGTTTTTGGAAAGAACTAGTCCTGGGCTACTTCCACTCTGCCGGTACCCCGATTCATGTCTTCTCCAAATACCCTTTTGATCCACTTGAAAATTCCACTATTTTTGGCAAAATTTTATGATTTTTCAAAAAATCGTCAAAATTATCCAGAGCTGGAATTGCATATAAACTTTATATCTTTGGAACGAACTGGTCCTGGGCTACTTCCAGTTTTTCGGTACCCCGATTCATGTCTTCTCCAAATGCCCTTTTGATCCACTTGAAAATTCCACTATTTTTGGCAAAATTTTATGTTTTTTCAAAAAATCGTCAAAATTATCCAGAGCTGGAATTGCATATAAACTTTATATTTTTGGAAAGAACTAGTCCTGGGCTACTTCCAGTTTTTCGGTACCCCGATTCATGTCTTCTCCAAATGCACTTTTGATCCACTTGAAAATTCCACTATTTTTGGCAAAATTTGATGATTTTTCAAAAATTCGTCAAAATTATCCAGAGCTGGAATTGCATATAAACTATACATTTTTGGAAAGAACTAGTCCTGGGCTACTTCCAGTTTTTCGGTACCCCGATTCATGTCTTCTCCAAATGCTCTTTGGAGCCACTTGAAAATTCTACTATTTTTGGCAAAATTTGATGATTTTTCAAAAAATCGTCAAAATTATCCAGAGCTGGAATTGCATACAAACTATATGTTTTTGGAAAGAACTAGTCCTGGGCTACTTCCACTCTGCCGGTACCCCGATTCATGTCTTCTCGAAATACCCTTTTGATCCACTTGAAAATTCCACTATTTTTGGCAAAATTTTATGATTTTTCAAAAAATCGTCAAAATTATCCAGAGCTGGAATTGCATATAAACTTTATATTTTTGGAACGAACTGGTCCTGGGCTACTTCCAGTTTTCGGTACCCCGATTCATGTCTTCTCCAAATGCCCTTTTGATCCACTTGAAAATTCCACTATTTTTGGCAAAATTTTATGTTTTTTAAAAAATCGTCAAAATTATCCTGAGCTGGAATTGCATATAAACTATATATTTTTGGAAAGAACTGGTCCTGGGCTACTTCCAGTTTTTCGGTACCCCGATTCATGTCTTCTCCAAATGCTCTTTGGAGCCACTTGAAAATTCCACTATTTTTGGCAAAATTTGATGATTTTTCAAAAAATCGTCAAAATTATCCAGAGCTGGAATTGCATATAAACTATACATTTTTGGAACGAACTAGTCCTGGGCTACTTCCAGTTTTTCGGTACACCGATTCATGTCTTCTCCAAATGCCCTTTTGATCCACTTGAAAATTTCACTATTTTTGGCAAAATTTTATGATTTTTCAAAAAATCGTCAAAATTATCCTGAGCTGGAATTGCATATAAACTTTATATTTTTGGAACTAACTAGTTCTGGGCTACTTCCAGTTTTTCGGTACCCCGATTCATGTCTTCTCCAAATGCTCTTTGGAGCCACTTGAAAATTCCACTATTTTTGGCAAAATTTGATGATTTTTCAAAAAATCGTCAAAATTATCCAGAGCTGGAATTGCATATAAACTATAAATTTTTGGAAAGAACTAGCCCTGGGCTACTTCCAGTTTTTCGGTACCCCGATTCATGTCTTCTCCAAATGCTCTTTGGAGCCACTTGAAAATTCCACTATTTTTGGCAAAATTTTATGATTTTTCAAAAAATCGTCAAAATTATCCAGAGCTGGAATTGCATACAAACTATATGTTTTTGGAAAGAACTAGTCCTGGGCTACTTCCACTCTGCCGGTACCCCGATTCATGTCTTCTCCAAGTGTCTGTTTTTTGCATTTGAAAATTCTATATTTTACTACCATATTTGACGAGTATAAAATTATTTTAACTAATTTTTATTTTATATATTAATTTTTTGAATATATTTTAATATAATTTTACTTTATTTCTTAAAAAACATTTTATTTGGTGCTCGTTTTATTAAAAATAAATTTTAATTCATTTGAAAACGAATTTTATAGTATGTGGAACGTATTTGACATATGTGGTGTGGGACGTATCTGGCCGACGAATTTAACTTCACACCCTTGAAATTTTTATATGAACAATTTGCTTTTCAATTAATTTTATTTCAGGAAGAAATAAAGAAAAGATAAAATATTATTTGGAATATTTCACATTTTTGTTAAAAAAAAGTATTGAGATATTAAAATGTCAATACCAAAATAAAACAAAATATAAATGTAGCAATTCGTTGTTTATAGGATTTTTTATTGAAAGTACTATATACATATACACCCTTGTATGAACTTCTTAGTTCAGTTCTAGTTCATTTCTAGTTGAGTTCTATTTCGAGTTCTAGTTCGAGTTCTAGTTGCAGTTCTAGTTGAGATTTCTTTGAGTTCTAGTTCTAGTTCTAGTTCAGTTCTAGTTCAGTTCTAGTTCAGTTCTAGTTCAGTTTTTAGTTCAGTCTAGTTCAGTTATAGTTCAGTTCTAGTTCAGTTTCTAGTTCAGTTCTAGTTCAGTTCTAGTTCAGTTCTAGTTCAGTTCTAGTTCAGTTCTAGTTTCAGTTCTAGTTCAGTTCTAGTTCAGTTCTAGTTCAGTTCTAGTTCAGTTCTAGTTCAGTTCTAGTTCAGTTCTAGTTCAGTTCTAGTTCTAGTTATCAGTTTCTAGTGTCTAGTTCAGTTCTAGTTCAGTTCTAGTTCAGTTCTAGTTCAGTTCTAGTTCAGTTCTAGTTCAGTTCTAGTTCAGTTCTAGTTCAGTTCTAGTTCAGTTCTAGTTCAGTTCTAGTTCAGTTCTAGTTCAGTTCTAGTTCAGTTCTAGTTCAGTTCTAGTTCAGTTCTAGTTCAGTTCTAGTTCAGTTCTAGTTCAGTTCTAGTTCAGTTCTAGTTCAGTTCTAGTTCTAGTTCAGTTCTAGTTCACAGTTCTAGTTCAGTTCTAGTTCAGTTCTAGTTCAGTTCTAGTTCAGTTCTAGTTCAGTTCTAGTTCAGTTCTAGTTCAGTTCTAGTTCAGTTCTAGTTCAGTTCTAGTTCAGTTCTAGTTCAGTTCTAGTTCAGTTCTAGTTCTGTTCTAGTTCAGTTTTCTAGTTCAGTTCTAGTTCAGTTCTAGTTCAGTTCTAGTTCAGTTCTAGTCTAGTTCAGTTCTAGTTCAGTTCTAGTTCAGTTCTACTTCAGTTCTAGTTCAGTTCTAGTTCAGTTCTAGTTCAGTTCTAGTTAAGTTTTAATTCAGTTCTAGTTCAGTTTTAGTTCAGTTCTAGTTCAGTTCTAGTTCAGTTCTAGTTCAGTTCTAGTTCAGTTCTAGTTCAGTTCTAGTTCAGTTCTAGTTCAGTTCTAGTTCAGTTCTAGTTCAGTTCTAGTTCAGTTCTAGTTCAGTTCTAGTTCAGTTCTAGTTCAGTTCTAGTTCAGTTCTAGTTCAGTTCATTCTAGTTCAGTTCTAGTTCAGTTCTAGTTTAGTTCTAGTTCAGTTCTAGTTCAGTTCTAGTTCAGTTCTAGTTCAGTTCTAGTTCAGTTCTAGTTCAGTTCTAGTTCAGTTCTAGTTCAGTTCTAGTTCAGTTCTAGTTCAGTTCTAGTTCAGTTCTAGTTCAGTTCTAGTTCAGTTCTAGTTCAGTTCTAGTTCAGTTCTAGTTTCTAGTTCAGTTCTAGTTCTAGTTCAGTTCTAGTTCAGTTCTAGTTCAGTTCAGTTCTAGTTCAGTTCTAGTTCAGTTCTAGTTCAGTTCTAGTTCAGTTCTAGTTCAGTTCTAGTTCAGTTCTAGTTCAGTTCTAGTTCAGTTCTAGTTCAGTTCTAGTTCAGTTCTAGTTCAGTTCTAGTTCAGTTCTAGTTCAGTTCTAGTTCAGTTCTAGTTCAGTTCTAGTTCAGTTCTAGTTCAGTTCTAGTTCAGTTTCTAGTTCAGTTCTAGTTCAGTTCTAGTTCAGTTCTAGTTCTAGTTCAGTTCTAGTTCAGTTCTAGTTCAGTTCTAGTTCAGTTCTAGTTCAGTTCTAGTTCAGTTCTAGTTCAGTTCTAGTTCAGTTCTAGTTCAGTTCTAGTTCAGTTCTAGTTCAGTTCTAGTTCAGTTCTAGTTCAGTTCTAGTTCAGTTCTAGTTCAGTTCTAGTTCAGTTCTAGTTCAGTTCTAGTTCAGTTCTAGTTCAGTTCTAGTTCAGTTCTAGTTCAGTTCTAGTTCAGTTCTAGTTCAGTTCTAGTTCAGTTTCTAGTTCAGTTCTAGTTCAGTTCTAGTTCAGTTCTAGTTCAGTTCTAGTTCAGTTCTAGTTCAGTTCTAGTTCAGTTCTAGTTCAGTTCTAGTTCAGTTCTAGTTCAGTTCTAGTTCAGTTCTAGTTCAGTTCTAGTTCAGTTCTAGTTCAGTTCTAGTTCGTTCTAGTTCAGTTCTAGTTCAGTTCTAGTTCAGTTCTAGTTCAGTTCTAGTTCAGTTCTAGTTCAGTTCTAGTTCAGTTCTAGTTCAGTTTCTAGTTCAGTTCTAGATTCAGTTCTAGTTCAGTTCTAGTTCAGTTCTAGTTCAGTTCTAGTTCAGTTCTAGTTAGTTCTAGTTCCTTCTAGTTCAGTTCTAGTTCAGTTCTAGTTCAGTTCTAGTTCAGTTCTAGTTCAGTTCTAGTTCAGTTCTAGTTCAGTTCTAGTTCAGTTCTAGTTCAGTTCTAGTCAGTTCTAGTCAGTTCTAGTTCAGTTCTAGTTCAGTTCTAGTTCAGTTCTAGTTCAGTTCTAGTTCAGTTCTAGTTCAGTTCTAGTTCAGTTCAGTTCTAGTTCAGTTCTAGTTCAGTTCTAGTTCAGTTCTAGTTCAGTTCTAGTTCAGTTCTAGTTCAGTTCTAGTTCAGTTCAAGTTCAGTTCTAGTTCAGTCTAGTTCAGTTCTTGATCGGTGTTTCGAAGAAAAATCTTTTCAATTTCCAACATATCGATTTAGTGACACTCTTTACAAATTTAGGTGAAAATGCTCTAATATTTTGCAAGGTGTTGTTTTTTTTTTTTTTTTTTTTTTTTGTCATTTAAAAATAAACCTGTAACCACACACTAATTCAAAATATTTCTTCTTATTTTAATTTTTTTCAATATTTCTTTTTTTTTTTCAAACTAAAAAAACCAACAAAAGTTCGTATGGTAAAAAATTGAGGTGGATTTTTTTCACAGGACAGACAATTATTGGATGCTTAAGACAAAAATATAAAAAAGAAATAATGCGGACATACTTTATATTTCCATTTCAAACGAAATCAAGAAACCAGTCAAACTAACAAACCGACAGTCAAGTCAACAAACCAAACAACTCTAACTGCAGCAGCAGCAACAGTCACATTTAAACAAACGACACTTGAAGGCCACATGAGAACTGAAGGAAAAAAACGCAGTTATTTATTTTCAACATGGCCAAAAGCGCTTCAATGCAATAGCCATGTTTATTATGGCCATTATGGCAATTGAGAAAAATCCACCGAAGAACCAAACGGCGACGAAAAAAGAAGATGCTGGAACTCAATTGACAAAAAAAAGCCAACGAAAAAGCCTTTACAACAACTTACATCTTTGAAAACCAGATAACGAGCAAAAATTGTAAGAAAAATCTGTGTTTGTCAGTCAGTCACAGTCAAAAAACGGGTGGAATTTCTTCTACCTTGATGACATCTTAAATTATTTTTGTATTTATTTTCTTAGTTTGTTTTTATTTTATTTTTTAGATATTTTGTTGTTGCTATTGAAGTTCTGCTTGTTGCTGGTGTATAAAAATAAAAAGTAGGTCTGTTAACCAATAAATTGTTTTTATAGTTTGTCGTGCTAGAGTGTTTTTTTTTTAATTTTTTTTCTATTTTCGTCTAGAAGTCGTTAAAGTTTAAGAAAAACAGTGAAGAAACTGGTAAGAAAGTTATAAAAACTGGCTAAGATTATTTTTGTTTATCTGCACCCTACACGATATGTTTGAGGTGTTTTTTTTTTTTTTCTATTTCTTTTTAAGGTGGGTTAATTAGATATGCAATTAGAGAAAAGTTTAGTTAATGAAATTCAATAGACATCAAAGGACACACCCAGTGTGGCGAAGGCGCCTGCCTATATTTTTAGCATAATTTTTTTACTTTAAGTTCTTTTAAAGTCTTTGTTTTAAGAAAAACAAATAAAATTTTTAAAAAATTTCCTTTTTTTAAATTTCTGGAAAAGTCCCCTTTTTTGTAAATTTTTCTCAAAATATCCCATCTTTAATATTTTTTTCGAAAAAAAATCCCTTCTTCAGTAAATTTTCATAAAATTTCCCTTTTTTAATCAATTTTTAATTTTCGAAAATATTCCAAATTTAGTAACTTTCTAATGAAAATTTTCCTTCTTTGTTAATTTAAATTAAAAAATTAATTAATTATTTAGTTAATTTTTACAAATTTCCCTTTTTATGAAAATTTTCCATCATTAGTAAATTTTCCTTTTTAGTAAATTTTCCTTTTTAGTAAATTTTTATGAAAATTTTTCTTTTTTATTAAATTTCCCTTCTTAAGTAGATTTTTATGAAAATTTCTCTTTAGCAAATTTTCCAAAAATGTCCCTTCTTTGGTAAATTGTTAAAAAATTTCCCTCTTTTTTCCAAATTTTCCTTTTTAGTATTCTTTTCGAAAATTTCCTTTCTTTAGTAATTTTTCAAAAATTTCCCTTCGTTAGTAATTTTTCAAAAATTTTCCTTTTTAGTATTCATTTCAAAAATTTCCCTTCTTTAGCCAATTTTTCGAAAAATTCCCTTCTTTAGTACATTTTTCGAAAATTTCCCTTCTTAAATAAATTTTTCGAATATGTAACAACTTTAGTAAATTTTTCGAAAATGTCCCTTCTTTAGTACATTTTTCGAAAATTTCCCTTCTTTAGTACATTTTTCGAAAATTTCCCTTCTTTAGTACTTTTTTCGAAAATTTCCCTTCTTTGGTACATTTTTCGAAAATTTTCCTTTAGACAATTTTTTGAAAATTTTCCATCTTTAGTAAATTTTTCGAAAATGTCCCTTCTTTAGTACATTTTTCGAAAATTTCCCTTCTTTAGTACATTTTTCGAAAATTTCTCTTCTTTAGTACACTTTTCAAAAATTTCCCTTCTTTAGTAAATTTTTCGAAAATGTCCCTTCTTTAGTACATTTTTTGAAAATGTCCCTTTTTAGTTAATTTTTCGAAAATTTCCCTTCTTTAGTACATTTTTTTGAAAATTTCTCTTCTTTAGAACACTTCGAAAATTTCCCTTCTTTAGTAAATTTTTCGAAAATGTCCCTTCTTTAGTACATTTTTCGAAAATGTCCCTTTTTAGTTAATTTTTCGAAAATTTCCCTTCTTTAGTACATTTTTCGAAAATTTCTCTTCTTTAGTACACTTTTCGAAAATTTCCTTTCTATAGTAAATTTTTCTTAAATGTCCTTTCTTTAGTAAATTTTTCGAAAATTTTCCATCTTTAGTACATTTTTCGAAAATTTCCCTTCTTTAGTACATTTTTCGAAAATTTCTCTTATTTAGTACATTTTTCGATAATTTCTCTTATTTAGTACATTTTTCGAAAATTTCCCTTCTTTAGTACATTTTTCGAAAATGTCCCTTCTTTAGTACATTTTTCAAAAATTTCCCTTCTTTAGTACATTTTTCGAAAATTTCTCTTATTTAGTACATTTTTCGATAATTTCTCTTATTTAGTACATTTTTCGAAAATTTCCCTTCTTTAGTACATTTTTCGAAAATGTCCCTTCTTTAGCACATTTATCGAAAACCTCCCTTCTTTAGTACATTTTTCAAAAATTTCCCTTCTTTAGTACATTTTTCGAAATTTTCCTCATTTTAAAAAATTCTATCTCTTTAGTAAATTATGTTTATGGAACAAAGAAATTTGGAAGTTATTAAGGCCGTCAGCCATCTAAAGATGATTCGTTTTAACAACACAAGATTAGCAACATATGGATATAGTATGTCATGATATAAATTTAATGACATGAACTAATTTCCTGCCATAAAACATGCAAGTACTAATTACAAACACACTCCACATTTTCTACCCTTTCCCATTTAACTACTAAACAATGATCTGAAATAACCCAAAAAATCTGTTAACCTAATTATTAAGCTCATAATATTTTAAAAGATGATACTATGGCCCCGCTCGTAAAAAACCTTATGAAAGTAACTTCTGTTTAAGACAAACTTTTAACAAAACACCTACCTTAAAAAATGCTCTATTTAAGTAAACAATACACTCAATCTGTATGTTTGTTTATTTCAGTAACAAAACAATTGTCTAACTAATAATATCTCTATGAATATAAATTAAACTTCTTTTGTATTTCCTTTATTTCTTTTTATTACTACATATAGCTACTAAACAGTAGTTGTTTTTCTTTATTTGTTATTTAAAACATTTAGTACGCGTTACATACTAAATTTGGTTACTTGTTTTAACATAAATGAGCGCAAAAAAAACGTTAACATTTGCACACACTTTTTTTCAGACTTCACCAGGCACTCAGCCAGCCACTCGTTAGCATCACCAAATAACCTTGACGCATGAAATACATCTTGGAGAAGGTCAGTGACAAAACACACGCATGCACATCGAATGTGTGTTTGTGTGTGTGTGTGTGCATTTGATGAAATCCCCGCCATATAAGGAAAATTCTACTGAAAATGGTAATAAGGTTGAGTGATTTTTTATTTTGTTTCACTTTTTGTCAGTTTTTATTACACATACGCACCGTGCATAAGAAATATCGAACTTGAAAATTTAATTAAATGAATAAAATTGAAGTTGCTTGCTGTGTTGGAGTTGTTTATATACAATCACATGTTGTTTTTCACAAAATCCCAGTAAACATGGAGGTATGTATGTTTGTCAACTTGAAAATAATTTCAAAACTAATTGTTTGACATATGTCAATCATTTCAAAATAAAGCAATTAAAATAATTTTAAATTAATTTTTCAAAAATGATTTTAATTTAGTAAAGTTTTTAACAATTTCCTCTCCTTAGTAAATTTTTCTAAAAACTGTCTCTCTTAAGAAAATTTTTCTAAAAACTTCCTCTCTTCAGTAAATTTTTCTAAAAAATACCTCTCTTTAGCTATTTTTTCTAAAAATTTCCTCTCTTTAGTAAATTTTTCTAAAAATTTTCTCTTTTTGGTAAAATTTTCTAAAAACTTTCTCTCTTTTGTAAAATTTTTTAAAAAGTTCCTCTCTTTAGTAAATTTTTTTAAAAATTTTCTCTCTTTAGTAAATTCTTTTAAAAACTTCCTATCTTTGGTAAATTTTTCTAAAAATTTCTCTCTCTCTCTCTTTTGGTAAATTTTTCAAAAACTTTCCTCTCTTTGGGATTTTTTTTAAAATTTTCTCTCTTAAGTAAGTTTTTCTAAAAACTTCCTCTCTTTAGTAATTTTTTCTAAAAAATTCCTCTCTTCAGCTAATTTTTCTAAAAATTTCCTCTCTTTAGTAAATTTTTCTAAAAATTTCCTCTCTTTAGTAAATTTTTCTAAAAATTTTCTCTTTTTGATAAAATTTTCTAAAAACTTTCTCTCTTTTGTAAATTTTTTTAAAAATTTCCTCTCTTTAGTAAATTCTTTCAAAAACTTCCTATCTTTGGTATATTTTTCTAAAGATTTTCTCTCTCTGGAAAATTTTTCTAAAACGTTCCTCCCTTTAGTAAATTTTTCTCAAAATTTCCCTCTTTAGTAAGTTTTTCTAAAAACTTCCTCTCTTTAGTAAATTTTTCTAAAAATTTCCTCTCTTAAGTAAATTTTCTAAAAACTTCCTCTCTTTAGTAAATTTTTATAAAAATTTCCTCTCTTAGCTGATTTTTCTAAAAATTTCCTCTCTTTAGTAAATTTTTCTAAAAATTTCCTCTCTTTAATAAATTTTTCAAAAAATTTCCTCTCTTAAATACATTTTTCTAAATATTTTCTCTTTATTAAATTTTTCTAAAAATATCTTCTTTCAAATGCAAATGTTTCATTAAATTTCCTCTCTTTAGTAACTTTAAAAAATACAAATAAATACATTTTCAATTAATTGCATTTAAAATTTTTATTATTATTTTTTAAATTGAAACCTGTAACAACCTGCCAAGCAAACAGCCCTACCTTAAAAACATACACATATTCTGAATTTATAATTTGTACTTGACCAACTACATAGTTCCAGTTTTAAGCATTTAACAACGTTTATTAATATTAATTAATATTGTATAAATAGTTAAACGCTGCTTTTATATAATTGTTTAAAAAAAAAAATTATACTATTTCCCTCTTCACTCAACTCCAACACATTTGTAATTCCAGTGAATCATGCGCATCTTTGTTGTTTAAAATTGATCACTTGAAAAAGTCAGTCAGTCGTCTTAATGAACGTACAACATGTGAAAAACTGTCGAAACGTTAGCAACATTTTTCACATACAAATACCGTTTTGCACAAATACTTATACAATTAAATTTTGCAGCGGATTCTTTTAATTTTTCTTTTTTTTATTTTATGGGAATAATACTTGTATGGAAGATTGTCTACATACCGGAGTGACTGACAGAGGTACAGACAGACCGAGAGGCGGTTAGACGGGCGGATGAATAACCTATAAATACAATCAAATTGTGGTTATACTAAAGAGGTTGAATGTATGATTATTACGAGGGTCATCTGATATAGAATATCAGAAAAAAACGGACTATAGACTAGATTATACACTAGATTATATACTATAGAGAGGACTAGACTAGAATATAGACTAGACTAAATAATAAAGTAAAGACTAGACTATAGGCTAGACTATAGACTAGACTATAGACTAGACTATAGACTAGACTAAATAATAAAGTAAAGACTAGACTATAGGCTAGACTATAGACTAGACTAGACTATAGACTAGACTAGACTATAGACTAGACTATAGACTAGACTATAGACTAGACTATAGACTAGACTATAGACTAGACTATAGACTAGACTATAGACTAGACTATAGACTAGACTATAGACTAGACTATAGACTAGACTATAGACTAGACTATAGACTAGACTATAGACTAGACTATAGACTAGACTATAGACTAGACTATAGACTAGACTATAGACTAGACTATAGACTAGACTATAGACTAGACTATAGACTAGACTATAGACTAGACTATAGACTAGACTATAGACTAGACTATAGACTAGACTATAGACTAGACTATAGACTAGACTATAGACTAGACTATAGACTAGACTATAGACTAGACTATAGACTAGACTATAGACTAGACTATAGACTAGACTATAGACTAGACTATAGACTAGACTATAGACTAGACTATAGACTAGACTATAGACTAGACTATAGACTAGACTATAGACTAGACTATAGACTAGACTATAGACTAGACTATAGACTAGACTATAGACTAGACTATAGACTAGACTATAGACTAGACTATAGACTAGACTATAGACTAGACTATAGACTAGACTATAGACTAGACTATAGACTAGACTATAGACTAGACTATAGACTAGACTATAGACTAGACTATAGACTAGACTATAGACTAGACTATAGACTAGACTATAGACTAGACTATAGACTAGACTATAGACTAGACTATAGACTAGACTATAGACTAGACTATAGACTAGACTATAGACTAGACTATAGACTAGACTATAGACTAGACTATAGACTAGACTATAGACTAGACTATAGACTAGACTATAGACTAGACTATAGACTAGACTATAGACTAGACTATAGACTAGACTATAGACTAGACTATAGACTAGACTATAGACTAGACTATAGACTAGACTATAGACTAGACTATAGACTAGACTATATAGGACTAGACTATAGGACTAGGACTATAGACTAGACTATAGACTAGACTATAGACTAGACTATAGACAAGACTATAGACTAGACTATAGACTAAACTATAGACTAAACTATAGACTAGACATAGACTAGACTATAGACTCGACTATAGACTAGACTATAGACTAGACTATAGACTAGACTATAGACTAGACTATAGACTAGACTATAGACTAGACTATAGGACTAGACTATAGACTAGATATAGACTAGACATAGACTAGACTATAGACTAGACTATAGACTAGTCTATAGACTAGACTATAGACTAGACTATAGACTAAACTATAGACTAGACTATAGGCTAGACTATAGACAAGACTATAGACTATAGACTAGACTATAGACCAGACTATAGACCAGACTATAGACTATAGACTATAGACTAGACTATAGACTAGACTATAGGCTAGACTATAGACTAGACTATAGGCTAGACTATAGACTAGACTATAGACAAGACTATAGACTAGACTATAGACTAGACTATAGACTAGACTATAGACTAGAATATAGACCAGACTATAGACTAGACTATAGACTAGACTATAGACTAGACTATAGACCACACTATAGACTACACTATAGACTACACTATAGACTAGACTATAGACTACACTATAGACTACACTATAGACTAGACTATAGACTAGACTAGACTAGACTATAGACTACACTATAGACTACACTATAGACTACACTATAGACTACACTATAGACTACACTATAGACTACACTATAGACTGCACTATAGACTACACTATAGACTACACTATAGACTACACTATAGACTACACTATAGACTAGACTATAGACTAGACTATAGACTAGACTATAGACTAGATTATAGACTACACTATAGACTACACTATAGACTACACTATAGACTACACTATAGACTACACTATAGACTACACTATAGACTACACTATAGACTACACTATAGACTACACTATAGACTACACTATAGACTACACTATAGACTACACTATAGATTACACTATAGATTACACTATAGACTACACTATAGACTACAGTATTGACTACACTATAGACTACAGTATAGACTACCTTATAGACTGCACTATAGACTACACTATAGACTACACTATAGACTACACTATAGACTACACTATAGACTACACTATAGACTACACTATAAACTACACTATAGACCAGAATATAGACCAGACTATAGACTACACTATAGACTACACTATAGACTGCACTATAGACTACACTATAGGCTACACTATAGACTACACTATAGACTACACTATAGATTACACTATAGACTACACTATAGATTACACTATAGACTACACTATTGACTATACTATAGACTACACTATAGACTACCTTATAGACTACACTATAGACTACACTATAGACTACACTTTAGACTACACTATAGACTACACTATAGACTACACTACAGACTACACTATAAACTACACTATAGATTACACTATAGACTACCCTATAGACTACACTATAGACTACCTTATAGACTACACTATAGACTACACTATAAACTACACTATAGACTACACTATAGACTACACTATAGATTACACTATAGACTACACGATTGGCTTTCAAACACAACCCTCGAATCTAACCACTTTACTATACATATATTTAGTTGTTTATGAATTGTAGTCATGCCTCATTAAAAGGTGTTCATTAAAAGTCACTTGAAACGAGTTGGTAATTGTTAATTTTGTGTTATTTTTTTAATTTTTCAGATTTGTTTTTTTCTCCCAATAAACTTTTGTACAAAAACTCTTTGAACCATGGATTGTTGTTCATAGCTGTAGTTTAGATACTTAGTACTCATGTTAGCAAGTAGTTTTCGCATACAATTTGTATAAAATCACAATAAATAACGTTTAATTGCATTTAAAATTGTAGTTTTTTACAATTTTTAATCATATTAAACACAAAAAAAGCCGCATTTTTTAAAAGCAGGGTAATAATAAAAATAAAATTATTCAAGTTTTTATTAACAAAATAAATGGTTTTTAATATAATTTAAACGATTTATTGATCGTTTTGTTGTGCAAAGTGTTTCTTTTTTTATATGAGCAAAATGAAAACTGTGTTTGGAATTAAAATTGTTTTGTTTTTTTTTTTTTTTTGCTTGATTCTTTTGTCTGTTTTAAGCATTTTTGAAATATTTTTATAATTTATGTTTTATTACAAATTTTATCGCCATATCTTTTAAACGTTTATGGAATTTTTAATTTGCAGTCTTTCTGTCTTTTTGGAATAATTCTTATTAATACTGAAATATTTTTTAGGAAAAATTAAAAAAACGTTTAGCAATTTTTAAGAGGAGGGTGTGAGACTTACCGTTTTTCAATTATGGACTTTTGTGTTTTTGAATGATCTGAAAGTAAAATTAAAATATTCAATTAGCTTTTTGTTTTCAAAAGAAAAGTTTATGATAAAATTTAAATATAAAAGAAGAGATTTAAATTTATCATAAGCTTTCTTTTGAAACAAAAAGCTATTGAATATTCCTAATTTTACTTTCAGATCAATCAAAAACACAAATGTACCATAATTGACAAACGGTAAGTCTACCACCCTGCCTGCTTAAAAATTGCTAAACGTTTTTTAATTTTTCCTAAAAAAATATTTCAGTATTAATAAGAATTATTCCAAAAAGACAGAAAGACTGGTAAATTAACAATTCGTCATAAACTTTTAAAAGCTATGGCGATAAAATTTGTAAATAAAACATAAATTATAGAAATATTTCATAAAATGCTTAAACAAGACACAAAAGAATCTAAGGCAAGACAAACAAAAAAAAAAAACAAAGAACAATTTGGGTAATTCCAAACACAGTTTTCATTTTGCTCATATAAAAAAAGAAACACTTTGCACAACAAAACGATCAATAAATCGTTTTAAATTATATTAAAAAACCATTTATTTTGTTAATAAAAACTTGAATAATTTTATTTTTATTATTACCCGCTTTTTAAAAAATGCGGCTTTTTTTTGTGTTAATATGATTAAAAATTGTAAAAAACTAACAATTTTAAATGCAATTAACGTTATTTATTGTGATTTTATACAAATTGTATGCGAAAAACTACTTGCTAACATGAGTACTAAGTATCTAAACTACAGCTATGAACAACAATCCATGGTTCAAAGAGTTTTTGTACAAAAGTTTATTGGGAGAAAAAAACAAATCTGAAAATTAAAAAATAACACAAAATTAACAATTACCAACTCGTTTCAAGTGACTTTTAATGACACCTTTTAATGAGGCATGACTACAATTCATAACAACTAAATATATGTATCGTAAAGTGGTTAGATTCGAGGGTTGTGTTTGAAAGCCAATCGTGTAGTCTATAGTGTAATCTATATGTAGTCTATAGTGTAGTCTATAGTGTAGTTTATAGTGTAGTCTATAGTGTAGTCTATAAGGTAGTCTATAGTGTAGTCTATAGGGTAGTCTATAGTGTAATCTAGTGTAGTTTATAGTGTAGTCTGTAGTGTAGTCTATAGTGTAGTCTATAGTGTAGTCTAAAGTGTAGTCTATAGTGTAGTCTATAGTAGTCTATAAGGTAGTCTATAGTGTAGTCTATAGTATAGTCATAGTGTAGTCTATAGTGTAATCTATAGTGTAGTCTATAGTGTAATCTATAGTGTAGTCTATAGTGTAGTCTATAGTTAGCCTATAGTGTAGTCTATAGTGCAGTCTATAGTGTAGTCTATAGTGTAGTCTATAGTCTGGTCTATATTCTGGTCTATAGTGTAGTTATAGTGTAGTCTATAGTGTAGTCTATAGTGTAGTCTATAGTGTAGTCTATAGTGTAGTCTATAGTGTAGTCTATAGTGCAGTCTATAGGTAGTCTATACTGTAGTCATATGTAGTCAATACTGTAGTCTATAGTGTAGTCTATAGTGTATCTATAGTGTAGTCTATAGTGTAGTCTATAGTGTAGTCTATAGTGTAGTCTATAGTGTAGTCTATAGTGTAGTCTATAGTGTAGTCTATAGTGTAGTCTATAGTCTAGTCTATAGTGTAGTCTATAGTGTAGTCTATAGTGTAGTCTATAGTGTAGTCTATAATCTAGTCTATAGTCTAGTCTATAGTCTAGTCTATAGTCTAGTCTATAGTGTAGTCTATAGTGTAGTCTATAGTCTAGTCTATAGTTAGTCTATAGTCAGTCTATAGTAGTCTATAGTCTAGTCTATAGTGTAGTCTATAGTGTAGTCTATAGTGTAGTCTATAGTGTAGTCTATAGTCTAGTCTATAGTCTAGTCTATAGTCTAGTCTATAGTTAGTCTATAGTGTAGTCTATAGTCTAGTCTATAGTGTAGTCTATAGTGTAGTCTATAGTGTGTCTATAGTCTAGTCTATAGTCTAGTCTATAGTCTAGTCTATAGTCTGTCTATATTCTAGTCTATAGTCTAGTCTATAGTCTAGTCTATAGTCTAGTCTATAGTCTTGTCTATAGTCTAGTCTATAGTCTAGCCTATAGTCTAGTCTATAGTCTAGCTATAGTCTAGTCTATAGTCTAGTCTATAGTCTATAGTCTATAGTCTGTCATAGTCTGTCTATAGTCTAGTCTATAGTCTATAGTCTTGTCTATAGTCTAGTCTATAGTCTAGTCTATAGTTTGTCTATAGTCTAGTCTATAGTCTAGTCTATAGACTAGTCTATAGTCTAGTCTATAGTCTAGTCTATAGTCTAGTCTATAGTCTAGTCTATAGTCTAGTCTATAGTCTAGTCTATAGTCTAGTCTATAGTCTAGTCTATAGTCTAGTCTATAGTCTAGTCTATAGTCTAGTCTATAGTCGTCTATAGTCTAGTCTATAGTCTAGTCTATAGTTAGTCTATCTTTAGTCTATAGTCTAGTCTATAGTCTTGTCTATAGTCTAGTCTATAGTCTAGTCTATAGTCTAGTCTATAGTCTAGTCTATAGTCTAGTCTATAGTCTAGTCTATAGTCTAGTCTATAGTCTATCTATAGTCTAGTCTATAGTCTAGTCTATAGTCTAGTCTATAGTCTAGTCTATAGTCTAGTCTATAGTCTAGTCTATAGTCTAGTCTATAGTCTAGTCTATAGTCTAGTCTATAGTCTAGTCTATAGTCTAGTCTATAGTCTAGTCTATAGTCTAGTCTATAGTCTAGTCTATAGTCTAGTCTATAGTCTAGTCTATAGTCTAGTCTATAGTCTAGTCTATAGTCTAGTCTATAGTCTAGTCTATAGTCTAGTCTATAGTCTAGTCTATAGTCTAGTCTATAGTCTAGTCTATAGTCTAGTCTATAGTCTAGTCTATAGTCTAGTCTATAGTCTAGTCTATAGTCTAGTCTATAGTCTAGTCTATAGTCTAGTCTATAGTCTAGTCTATAGTCTAGTCTATAGTCTAGTCTATAGTCTAGTCTATAGTCTAGTCTATAGTCTAGTCTATAGTCTAGTCTATAGTCTAGTCTATAGTCTAGTCTATAGTCTAGTCTATAGTCTAGTCTATAGTCTAGTCTATAGTCTATCTATAGTCTAGTCTATAGTCTAGTCTATAGTCTAGTCTATAGTCTAGTCTATAGTCTAGTCTATAGTCTAGTCTATAGTCTAGTCTATAGTCTAGTCTATAGTCTAGTCTATAGTCTAGTCTATAGTCTAGTCTATAGTCTAGTCTATAGTCTAGTCTATAGTCTAGTCTATAGTCTAGTCTATAGTCTAGTCTATAGTCTAGTCTATAGTCTAGTCTATAGTCTAGTCTATAGTCTAGTCTATAGTCTAGTCTATAGTCTAGTCTATAGTCTAGTCTATAGTCTAGTCTATAGTCTAGTCTATAGTCTAGTCTATAGTCTAGTCTATAGTCTAGTCTATAGTCTAGTCTATAGTCTAGTCTATAGTCTAGTCTATAGTCTAGTCTATAGTCTAGTCTATAGTCTAGTCTATAGTCTAGTCTATAGTCTAGTCTATAGTCTAGTCTATAGTCTAGTCTATAGTCTAGTCTATAGTCTAGTCTCTATCTAGTCTATAGTCTAGTCTAGTCTATAGTCTAGTCTAGTCTAGTCTAGCTATAGTCTAGTCTTTACTTTATTTTAGTCTAGTCTATAGTCTAGTCTATAGTCTAGTCTATAGTCTAGCCTATAGTCTAGTCTTTACTTTATTATTTAGTCTAGTCTATATTCTAGTCTAGTCCTCTCTATAGTATATAATCTAGTGTATAATCTAGTCTATGTCCGTTTTTTTCTGATATTCTATATCAGATGACCCTCGTAATAATCATACATTCAACCTCTTTAGTATACCACAATTTGATTTATTTATAGGTTATTCATCCGCCCGTCTAACCGCCTCTCGGTCTGTCTGTACCTCTGTCCAGTCACTCCGGTATGTAGACAATCTTCCATACAAGTATTATTCCCATAAAATAAAAAAAAGAAAAATTAAAAGAATCCGCTGCAAAATTTAATTGTATAAGTATTTGTGCAAAACGGTATTTGTATGTGAAAAATGTTGCTAACGTTTCGACAGTTTTTCACATGTTGTACGTTCATTAAGACGACTGACTGACTTTTTCAGTGATCAATTTTAAACAACAAAGATGCGCATGATTCACTGGAATTACAAATGTGTTTGGAGTTGAGTGAAGAGGGAAATATATAATTTTTTTTTTTAAACAATTATATAAAAGCAGCGTTTAACTATTTATACATATTAATTAATTTAATAAACGTTGTTAAATGCTTAAAACTGGAACTATGTAGTTGGTCAAGTACAATTATAAATTCAGAATATGTGTATGTTTTTTAAGGTAGGGCTGTTGCTTGGCAGGTTGTTACAGGTTTCAATTTAAATAAATAATAAAAAATTTTAAATGCAATTATTGAAAATGTATTTATTTGTATTTTTTAAGTTACTAAAGAGAGGAAATTTAATGAACTTTGCATTTGAAAAGAAGATATTTTTAGAAAATTTAATAAAGAGAAAATATTTAGAAAAATGTATTTAAGAGAGGAAATTTTTTGAAAAATTTATTAAATAGAGAAATTTTTAGAAAAATTTACTAAAGAGAGGAAATTTTTAGAAAAATCAGCTAAGAGAGAAATTTTATAAAAATTTACTAAAGAGAGGAAGTTTTTAGAAAATTTACTTAAGAGAGGAAATTTTAGAAAATTTACTAAAGAGAGGAAGTTTTTAGAAAAACTTACTAAGAGGGAAATTTTGAGAAAAATTTACTAAAGGGAGGAACGTTTTAGAAAAATTTTCCAGAGAGAAATCTTTAGAAAAATATACCAAAGATAGGAAGTTTTTGAAAGAATTTACTAAAGAGAGGAAATTTTTAAAAAAATTTACAAAAGAGAGAAAGTTTTTAGAAAATTTTATCAAAAAGGAAAATTTTTAGAAAAATTACTAAAGAGAGGAAATTTTTAGAAAATTTACTAAAGAGAGGAAATTTTTAGAAAATTAGCTGAAGAGAGGAATTTTTTAGAAAAAATTACTAAAGAGAGGAAGTTTTAGAAAAACTTACTTAAGAGAGAAAATTTTAAAAAAATCCCAAAAGAGGAAAGTTTTTGAAAAATTTACCAAAAGAGAGAGAGAGAGAAAATTTTTAGAAAAATTTACCAAAGATAGGAAGTTTTTTTAAAGAATTTACTAAAGAGGAGAAATTTTTAAAAAAATTTACTAAAGAGAGGAACTTTTTAAAAAATTTTACAAAAGAGAAAGTTTTTAGAAAATTTTACCAAAAGAGAAAATTTTTTAGAAAAATTTACTAAAGAGAGGAATTTTAGAAAAAATAGCTAAAGAGAGGTATTTTT